>NC_081568.1:156423170-156460341 GCF_022355385.1 Mustela nigripes | reverse complement strand
CTCCTCCTCCTCCTCCTCCTCCTCCTTCTTCTTCTTCTTCTTTCTTCATTTCAATGATTTCCACCCTTATCATGATTCTCTGTTTTGATCACTTTGAGTTTGGTTCGGGTGTCTTTATCTCTGTTTCTTAAAGTTGATTTCAGGTTTTTCCTGTGTTCCAACGCAGACATTTGAGCCTATATGTTTCCCTTTATGCTGATTTGCCCCTATCCCATTACTACTGATACTCGGTTTTCATCTTCATCCAGCCCAAAGCACTTAATAATTATCTTCATGATAGATGCCTATCCTGGTTCCAGGGGCACCTGACCTAGAGGGCATCTGTCCCCTGTCCCATCACCCAGGACATGGTCTCCCCTAAAGAAGATTCGAGGCGCATCTGAGCTGGAGGGCCTCTGTCCCCTGTCCTGTCACCCAGGGCATGGTCTCTCCTGGGGAAGTTTCCAGGTGTGCCTGAGCTGGAGGGCCTCCATCCCCTGTCTTATCACCCAGGGCATGGTCTCCCCTAGAGAAGGCTCCAGGTGTGCCTGAGCTGGAGGGCCTCTGTCCCCTGTCCTGTCACCCGAGGCATGGTCTCCCATGGAGAAGCTTCCAGGGGCACCTGAGGGGCAGTGCATACGCTGCTACCATTCAGTGGTCTGTTCTATTATACCAGTGTTTGTACCCTCAGGATTTTAATTTATGAGTGAGACTCAGTGGTGACAACATAGAAAGAACTTATTACTGAAATTTCTCAGGAGAAAGGGGCCTACCACACCAAACAGAACCACACAGGGACGCAGCAGTTTGGGTAGGAGGCAGAAAGGAATGAAGGGAGGGAGCCAGAGTGTTTGCCTTAGTTTCCACCAGAAGGACAAGGCAGGACAGGGCAAATAACTTTGATTAGCTGGTTTTAGGAATTCTGGTGGGCTCTGGGCCCTAGAGCCTGGTTGTCTGGTACCTGGCCCTGTATGGATTCAGGGTAGGGAGCATAGTGGCTTGGTGTGTGTGTGAGTTGATGGCTGGTTGTAGACTCTGCATTAGAAAATTTGCTTATGAAAGAAGAACCCTTTGCTGTCTCTAAGACTTTGCTAACCTGGATAGGGATTGTCCTTCCCCCATTCAGAGAGGACATAAATGCCAGAGCATGAAAAATGCACGAGATAAGAAAATAGAGTTAATACAACAGGGACTGTGCTGAGTGCATACCAGATAGACCAATCTAGAATCTGAGACAACACAGTAAGCACACCTCCGGGGGTCAGATTTGTCAGGTTGCTTGACTATGTGTGCTGATTCTATATTCTTGCTGATGGTTTTCTAGTTTTTCTGTCCATTATAGAGAGAAGGCCACTGATATCTCCTGCCAGTATTGTTCAAGTGTCTCCGTTCATTCTGGCAGTTTTTGCCTTGTGAGTTTTGAGGCTCTATTATCAGATGCATATATGTTTATCATTGTCATATCTCTGCAATAAATTCAATTTTTATTATTATAAAGTGTTCCTCTTTTTATAGTAGCACTTTGTTTTATACTTTATTTTCTATTCTTTGATTATAAGTGCTTCAGCTCTCATTAACCATAAGAGACTTCACAGGTGTATCATTTCTCAGGCTTTTGATTTTAATCTATTTTGTCTTTTTTTACATGTTAATCTATTGTGTCTTAATTTAAACTAGTCTCTTGTAAATGCAACTTTTATTTGTTTATTTTGCTTTTTTGTTTGGTGACAATCTCTGCATTTAATGGGAGTATTTGATGAACTCTCATTTAGTATTATTTTAAATTGCTTTATACAGGTCTGTCATTTTGCTATTTATTTTCTATGTCCTGCCTTTTGTGTTACTCTGTGCTCCTTTACCAGTTTCTTTTATATTAAATAAATATTTTCTAGTGGTCTGTTTTAATCATTTTTTTCTATTGGTTCTTACTGGTTGCTTATGGGATTACAATATGCATCTTAATTTATCACAATTCCAGAAAAATGCGGAAGTTTTTATTCATTGTAAGTCCATTCACTCTCCCTTCTTGTGTGTGTAGATAGAAAGACGATGAAAAGAGAGAGAGAGAGAGAGAGAGATGATGGATAGATTGATAAATGATAAATAGATGTGCCTATATGTTTAGGCCCAATGATGTAATGTTATCATTATTTCTTTATATAATCTTAGGTATTTTAAAGAAGGTGAGAGAAAAAAAGAGAAACATTTTCAAAGAGACTTTTACATTAACCCACATATTTATCATTTTGAGTACTTTTTATTTCTTCCTCTTGATTAACAACACTGTCTGGTGTCAATTTCTCCCTCCAATATAGCTCCATTCCCCCCTCCCCATTCTGTGGGCTTTTATTGTTATATATGCTAAATATTTGTTATCATCCAAGCACTAAGATTTTTTTTTTAAGAATTTATTTATTTATTTGAGAGAGAGAGAGTGAGGAAGCAAGAAAGGACACAAGCCGAGGGAGAGGGACAAGCAGACTCCTTGCTGAGCAGGGACCCTGATGCGGGGCTTGATCTCAGGCCCCCAAGATCATGACCTGAGCTGAAGACAGACGCTTAACTGAGCAACCCAGGTGCCCTGGCCTCCAGCAGTAGGATTTTTAATTACAGTTTTATGTGGTTGTTTCCTAAATCAGTTAAGAGCAGATTTTATTGATGTTGTTTTTTATATCTACCTATATAATTATTTTCACTGTGCCTTTCATTTCTTCATATAGATTTGAGTTTCTTCGGGGTAAATTTCCTTCAGCTTGAACAATGTCCTTTAGGATTCCCTGTAAGACAAGTCAGCTCAAAACAAATTCTCTCAGTGTTTGTATATCCAGGAATATCATTATTTCATCTTCATTTTGGAAGGATGGTATCTGTTTCCTGTTTTAATTTCTACCTTCTTACTAATGGTCTCTATTTTGATCGTTTTCATCTATATGGGTCTATATGGATCATTGTTACCATACTTTTAAATCGTTGTTTTTGTATTGAGATGCCTACTGATCTTTGGGGGTGGTATTTAAATTCCACTTAGATAACATACAGTGTACTATTAGTTTCAGGTGCACAATATATAGTGATTCAGTATTGTACTTCTGTACAATGTCCAGTGCTCTTCACAAGAGCACTCCCTATACCCCATCACCTATTTCACATATCCCCCATCCCCTCCCCACTGGTAACCATCAGTGTGTTCCCTATAGCTAAGAGTCTGCTTCTTGGTTTGCCCCTTTCTCTCTCTTTTGTTTTCCCATTTGCTCTTTGGTTTTGCTTCTTTAATTCTACATATAACTGAAATCACACCTACCAATGTTTTTTTAATAGGACTAAAACCATATAACAAAAATTACCATCTTAACCTTTATAAGTGGACAGTGTGGTAGTATTAATTATGTACACAGGAGACATTTTTTTTTCTGGTGAGATTGAAATTCTATACCCATTGAACAACAACTTTCTGTTCCCCGTCCCTTGTGCTGCTGGTAGCTACCATTTGGATTTTTGTTTCTAAGAGTTTGACTACTTTAAGTAGCTCACAGAGGTAGATTCATGCAGTATTTATCTTTTTGTATCTGACTTATTTCGCCTAGGATAATGTCCTCAAGGCTCATCCATGTAGTAGCAGGTGTCAAGATTTCCTTCTCTTCTGTGGCTGAATAGTATTCCATCCCTATGTACAGACCACATTTGCTTTATCCATTCACGTTCCCATTGCCATCCAGGTTTTCTCTACCTCTTGGCTATTGTAAGTAATGCTACAGTGAACATACTCAGACACCAGGTCACAGATGGCTGTGGGTAGAGGGATCCCAACCAGAGATCAGCTGGGTTCTCCCAGGTGTGGGCTGGGAGCATCCAGACCCTTGGGCAGTGTCAGAAGGCCAGTGTACTAAAAAGCGCCATCTGGCACTCACGTAAGACTCAAGCATGGGTGGTAATGCACCCAGCCAAGCAGTGGTGCAAGCAGCAGCCAGGGGCTCAGGGACCAGAAACTGGAAGCTCTGCCACACTCTCTCTGGCATGGCTGGTCACTGGCGGTGACCATCCTGGGTCCATGGGCTTAGGCCTGTGCCCATGACCACCCATTTCCACCAGTTGCCCCTTAAGCTCTTTTGTTCTTTTTGAGTGCTTTTAACCAGACTCCAAGTTAATGCTGGTCCTCAAGCACTTTCGTATTGGGGTATTACTTTCAAATGGGTCACTTCTGATGGCTCCCTCCCCCTTCTGATATCCCCTCTGATATCACTCTGAGTGCTCTCGCTCCACTGTACCTCTCCACTGAGGATCTCCTGCCCCTGTAGAGATCCAGAAGTATATAATCTTACATCTCAGGCTGATTTCATGGGTGTTCAGAGTGTTCTGGTAGATATTTAGCTCCATTCAGGGGCCTAGTTGGAACAGGGTCTCCTACTTCTCTGCCATCTTGCCCCTCCTCCTTAAATATTCTTTAAATGTTTGATGAAATCCTACACTGAAGCCATTTGGTCCTAGTTTTTCTTTGTTGGGAAAGTTCCTGGCTAAATATCTTTATGAGTTAGAGATGTGCTCAGAATTTTTATTTCTAAATGATTCAGTCTTGCTAGGTTTTATAGTTGTAAGAATTTACACATTTCTTCTGGATTATCCAGTTTATTGGCATCCATTGTTCACAATAGGCTCTTCTGATCCTTATTATTCTTGTGGTATCAATTGTAATGTTTTTCTTTTCTCATTTCTGTTATTTGAGTCTTCTCCCTTTTTTTTCAGTTATTCTAGATTATCTAGTTTGTCAATTTTGTTGACCTTTTTTTTAAAAAAAAACTCTTAGTTTCAATGATTTTTCTATAGTCTTCTATTGTTCAATTAATTTTTCCTCAAATGTTATCTTTCTTCTGTTAACTTTGAGCTAATTCATTCTTTTTCTAGTTCCTTAAGGCATAGAGTTGGATTATTTATCTGATTTTTTACTCTTGGTATTTACCACTGTAAACCTCCCTCTTAGCACTGCTTTTGCTGAATCCCATATGTTCTGGAATATCGTGTTTTCATTTGTCTCAATGTAGTTTCTAATTTTGGGCTACATCTTCTTTAACCTTTCGTCAGTAGTTGAATACCTGGCTTGCTTCCATAGCTTGGCTATTGTGAATAATCTGCAATAAACAAAGGGTGTGCATAACTTTTGGGATCAGTGTTTTTGTTTTCTTTGGGTAAATACCCAGTAATGGGTGTATGGATTATACAGTAATTCTACTCTTAACTTTTTGAGGAAATTCCATACTGTTTTCCACAGTGGCTGCACCAGTTTGCCTTCCCACCAACAGTGTGAGAGAATTCCTTTCCCCCATATCCTCAACAAGACTTCTTATTTCTTGTCTTATTTATTTATTTATCTATCTATCTATCTATTTATTTATTTATTTGACTGGGAGAGCAATAGCAGGGGGAAAGGCAGAGGGAGCAAGAGAAGCAAGCTCCTCATTGAGCAGGGGGTCCAACATGGGGCTTGATCCCAGGACCCTGAGATCATGACCTGAGCCGGGGGCACGTGTTTAATCAAATGATCCACCCCAATTCCACCCATTCTGACAGGTGTGAGGTGGTAGTACGTTATAGTTTTGATTTGCATTTCCCTGATGATGAGTGATGTTGAGATCTTTTCATGTGTCTTTTGGCCACATGGATGTCTTCTTTGGAGAAATGTCTATTCAGGTCCTCTGACCATTTTTGAATGGACTATTTGCTTTTCAGTGTTGAGTTTTATAACTTCTTTTTATATTTTAGATATTAATTCCTTCTTGGATATGTCATTTGCAGATATCTTTACTAGGTAACATTTTCATTGTGTTGACCATCTCCTTCATTGTGCAATAGCTATCTACTTTGACATAGTCCTAATAGTTTATTTTTATTTTGTTTCCATTGCCTTACAAGACATATCTAGAGAAATGTTTCCATGGCTTCTGTCAAAGAAATTACTGCTTGTGTTTTCTTCCAGGATTTTTATGGTTTTACATCTCACATTTAGGTCTTTGATCCATTTGGAGTTTATTTTTGTGCATGGTATGAGAAAGAAGTCCAGTTTCTCTCTTTGGCAGTTGCTTTCCAGTTTTCCCAACACAATCCATTGAAGAAACTGTCTTTCCCATTATTTAGTCTGCACTCCTCTTTGCCTGGTCTTGGTTCTTGGCTGCCCGGTACTATGCAAATAAGGTAAAACGGAGTGTCTCCATTTCAGTGGGAGGTCCCTGTCTGCTCACCTACCTGCCTGCCCTGAACCATGACCATGATTAAAATAGGTGTCCAGGTGCCACATTCAGCCTTGGTGCCCTCTGGTTTTGATTTTGCCCTGGGATCCCCTGACTTCCTTAGGAATTCTGCTGTGAAAAAGCATGCCTGCTGTAACTTGCTTCAGGGTCTCAGTTTTCTAAATCAGGAGTTTGCAGATCATTTACTGACAGATCAATTGATCAATCTAACCTATTGATTGATCTAATCTATCTTGTCTACTGATTAATTGGTCTAATCTATCTATCTGTAATCTACCTATACTCTCCAATACTACCTGTCATTTATCTATCTATCTAATCCATCTATCCATCTATCTATCTAACTATCACCTATCATATGTACCTATCTATCTGCCTATTTATTGATCTATCTAATCTATATGTATTTACCAATCTATCTGGTATATCAGTTGATCTCTATTATCTATCTATCATCTAGCTAGTGAGCTGTTGTAACTATCAGTCAAGTCCAAGGGGCCAGGAGCCCCAAGTACACATGAGCATCGGGGGACTTGTGCAAAAGGCATGCAAACCCCAGCTGCAGAACACACAGTCTTGGGAGAAACCCCATGGTTCTGTATTCTGGACACTGATTGTTTCCAAGCTGCCATGAGATAACAATAGTTTGTATACTGTGGGCAAAAGAGCACCTAAAGCTGTATTTGGCATTCTACATTCTACAGGAGTTCCATGCCCGTTTTAGCAAAGAATATAACCAGAATGAATAATTTTCTGCAGTGTTCACCTGACAGCTCATAGGGTCAGGGAAGAAAAAAACATCCTTGGCTGCCAGCCTCCATGCCTCCTCATCAAGATGCCTCTGTATTTTTATTTATTTCTTTATTTGACACCAGAGAAAGCACATGCAGGGGGAGCTACAGAGGGAGAGAGAGAAACAGGCTCCCTGCTCAGTGAGGCTTGATCCCAGGACCCCGGGATCATGACCTGAGCCAAAAGCAGATGCTTTAGCAACTGAGCCACCTGATCACCCAAGATGCCTCTTTAAAATTAACTATCATTTTGGTGTTCCTATTTAATGCAGAAATTATTGAGGATGTATTCTAAAACTTCCCAGTTGCTAGCTGTTTCTAAACACAGAGTATTAAAATCTCCTACTTGGATTTCCAACACATCCATTTTGCCTTTTGTTTGTTTGTTTGTTATTGTTTTTGTTTTGTTTTGTTTTTCCATTTTGCCTTTGGTTTCCATCATTTTCTGCCTCCTCTGTGTGAAGTTATAACGTATCACATTTGCATGAGTAATTTGTTCACCGTGAGACCGAATTTGTACAAGGCTGTGATTTGCTATCATTTACCATCATTTCCGTGCATCGGTGCCCAGCTGGATTGCACTGGCTCTTGCCAGTGTGTGTCCGCACACAGGAATCCAGATCAGGCCCATCCTCTCTGCATCCAAGGCCACAGTCTTGGAGAACCCTCAGGTTCAGACCCTGGGGAGGCTCACTGTTCCCTCGGTGAGTCTGCTCCCTCAGGCCATCATCCCACCACTGGGCACTTGAGTGGAGTGACCACCAATACCCAGGGCATTACTTCAGCAATTGAGTAACTCACAGGTCATGTGATTTCTTTGTCTACAGTTCCTCCCCTCCCAGGATGTCTGGGCTCAAAGGTCAAGGTTTCAACCCTCTCCTCAACAAGCCTGATCTTTTTAAAGAAACAGTCCCCATCCTGAGCCCTGTAGGGCCAGCAGGGTCACCTAATTAGCAACTTACAGAGGCTCCTATCACTTGGGGAACTTCAAGGGCTTTGAAACTGTGCCAGGACCTGGGGACAGAGATCAGCTATGTCCACCATGTGTTCCCCGGGGTGACTTTCCAGGTGGCACTGAGCCCTCTCCACTGGGCCCAAACTCAGCTTTCTCACCGAGCTTCCCCCTTCAATGTCAGGGGGATGGCTGAGTCACAGCCGGGCACACTTGCCCCCTACCCATGAGAGGTGCCCAGCACTCCCATTCATGCCCAGGATACACCAGAACATCCTCCCAAACCCACCTCTGCAGTCTGGCCAGGTCTCAGCCTACTCCTGTCCAAGCCTGGAACCTTCCAGGGACGGAGATCAAACCCATCATGCTGAAAGACAGAAGCACAATCACTCTGAGGTTGGTTTGGGGTAGGTTTTCTCACAGCTGTGTCTCCATTGCCTGGAATGGCTCTCAGCATTAGAGGCCAGATACTTCGTTCCGATCGATACATATATTATACATACATATTTTGTCTGCATGATCTTGATGAGGTGATCCAGGGCAGCCCCTAGGTGGGGCTGGCTGCCACAAAGACCAGGTTTGTGTTTATATACATATTGCTACAGAATTAAGATCAACATGTATGTGGGTAGATACATAGACACAAACGGACACAGTAGAAATACTGTGGATAGATAAATTGATACAGATATAGGCATAAATTGACACAGATTGCAATTGAATATCTATTCATCAATATTTTTGTAATCCAATCAACACATGTATATACAAATATATGGTTGTTTATTGGACTGTTGATTGATAAACAGAGGCAAATAAAAAAGTTTTGGAATGTGTTTGGGCAAAAATTGATTCAGGCAGCACCCAATCTAGCAGATTAAAAGTCATGCCAAGGTGCTGTACCAAATAAAAGACTTCTGTGAGTAGAAGGGAGTCGTGCAGAGAAAAGCGGCTAGTTATTATAAGGTCACTTTCCTGCAGGGAGAGGACAGCAGGGGTCTGCCAGGCCAATTTGCTCACCAGGGCTGAGCAGCTAATTCCTGACCCATTAGTGTAAGATTCCATTTCTGGAAGAGCTGAAACTGTCATGAACATGTCTGGGTTTGGGGAGCTGGGGCTTAACATAGGCACTGCTTTTGGGGCCTCTTATTTTTAGCAAAATAAAAATGAGTATCTGGAGGTCTACCCACCTAGAATTCAGGCACAGGTGAAGTCCAGGGCACAAAAACCATGCATCTTGGCTCATGTATGGCATGAAAAGGTTAAGTATATAAGTAAGAGGGGAAGATAATGATTTAGGTATAAGAAGAAAGAATTTTTTCTCTGTGGAGGAGCACCTGGGGGGCCTCCATCAGTTAAGCCTTCAGCTCAGGTCACGATCCTGGGGTCGAGCCCTGCATTGGGCTCCCTGCTCCATGGGGAGCCTGCTTCTCCCTCTCTCCCACTCATGCTCTCTCACTTTCTCTCTTTCTCTCTCAAATAAATACAATCTTAATTTTTTTTTTCCTCTGTGGAAAGAACCACAGGAAAAACAAAAAAGAAGAACCAGCAAGACTGTGGCTTTGGGACAGCTTTTACCGGGCCCAGGTGTGTGCTTCCCAGCACTCCCTACAGCAAGGTGGACATGCAGAGGGATTTCCAAGACACACACCGAAATCCACAGGGTAACGTGATCAATTCTGCTGTTCTGGACTGAACGTTTGCCTTCCACCCTTCAGATGCATAAAAGGAAACCCTGAGCCCACGGTGATGGGGTTAGGAGGGGGCCTGTAGGAGGTGATTGGGCTGACGTGAGATCATGGGCCATCCCGTGGGATTAATGTCCATATAGGAGGAGGAAGAGACCAGAGCTCCAGCTCTGTCTCAACCATGCATGGGTCAACAGGAAGGCAGCCGTCTGTGAGCCAAGAAGTCAGAACTCGCCAGAACCCGGCCATGCTGACATACAGCCTCCAGAACGGTGGGAAACAGATCTCATGGTTTGAGCCATCCATCTGTGATATTTTGCTGTGGGAGCCCGAGTAACTAAGACACCTACCCAGGAAATAGAAAATTGGGAGGAGTCACAAAATGCTTTTAGATGAAAAGGGTCATATTTTTTTTTCCCAAAATAAACAATATAATAGCAAACATGTCAGTTAGGGAACATGAAACAAAACATAGATGAGAACCAAGAACTAGAGGAAAGGAGGATTACAGGAGGAATACTGGAACATATCTACCTTTCTGTACATGGTTATTAAAATGCAAAATTCGGGGCGCCTGGGTGGCTCAGTGGGTTAAGCCGCTGCCTTCGGCTCAGGTCATGATCTCGGAGTTCTGGGATCGAGTCCCGCATCGGGTTCTCTGCTCAGCAGAGAGCCTGCTTCCCTCTCTCTCTCTCTCTGGCTGCCTCTCCGTCTACTTGTGATTTCTCTCTGTCAAATAAATAAATAAAATCTTTAAAAAAATGCAAAATTCAATTAATAAGGTAGGAGTGGCTAGCTGGTCCAGTCAGTAAGACACCACACTCAAAAAAAAAAAAAAAATTTTTTTTTTTGAGAGGGTAGGAAGGGGCAGAAGGAGAGAGAGAGAACCTTAAGCAGGCTCCATGCCCAGCACAGAAAACTTGACTATCCCAGACGCTGGCCCTCGCCAGGTGGAAATGAGCTATCCCAAACCCATCCCTGCTGGGAGGGTGTCACAGAAGACCAGTAGGCAGCTGGCCTTTCCGCCCTGCTGTGCAATACCTGAGTGTCCAAGGAGGCCAGAGGGCAGCTGGAATGCCCTCCTCTTCTCAGTGGGGGTGTCTGCCCCCCACCCCCGCACCAGGCTGTCTGCTCAGCAGGGGTCTGCTTCTCCCTCTTTATCCCCTCTCATGCTCTCTCTCACTCTCACACACTCTCTCAAAATATTGAAAAGAAAAAAAAAATGCGGCCTCAGAGGCCAGGTTGCGTGGTCTCACCTGGGTCCCCATGGCCAGAGCCAGGCTCCATGGGCACCTGGCCAGCTGGGGCTGGTGAACACATGATGGAGAGGAAGCAGCAGTCTCTGATGCAAACCATGAGGGCTAAGACCAGAGCTTTGTTCACCCTGCGTCCCAACAAGCATCATCAGAGCCTCAGAACTGTGGAGGGACTCTCCCAGAGGCCTCAGAAATGGTCCCTGGGCACAGTGCTCGTGTCCCAGAAGGGTCTACTGGCAGGAGGCCATTTCTAACGGAAACTAGACTTAATAGAACCGATAGAGATGAAACAAGACAGCGAGTGTTCATGCAATGTCAGAAGGACAAATTCTTTCCAAATGAGATTTCCCTTGTGAGAGTAGTCAGATCATTAGCAGAAGCTGGAGGGAGGCGGGGCCAGAGGGGCGGGGGTTCAGGATCCTTCCTCAGCTTCTATGGCCTTTTGGTACAGGAGTCCACCCCTGCCTCCCTCCAGATGGCCTTGCTGTTCACTCACCATGCTCTTTTCTGCTTCAGACAGAGAAAGGGCTGCCATGGCCTTTCTTGGAGGCCACACCAGGCCAGGGAGGTGACCATGGGGCCCAGGCCGAGGCACCTCCGAGCATCCAGGAGCCCCAGGAGAGGTGGCAGGACCCTCACCTCCTTCCCCGAACAAAACAAGCAAGCAGATAACACGATCCAGTTCTGCTTTTTATTGGTGTGTCGGTGTGTATACAGCAAGTCCTAGAGGGAACACTAGGGGGTGAAGCCCACCCTCCCCCCACACACACATTCTCTCTGCCAGGCCACGTACTCAGTGAACCTGGGCCAGGTTGTGTTTCTTGTACAACAGCGCCCGCCTCTTCTCTCGCTCGCGTACGAAGGCGCGCAGGCGCGCAGTTGGGAAGGTCACGGCCGCGGGCTGGAAGCGAGCAGGGCCCTCCTCGGTTAGCCACGGGCACTGCAAGCAGCTAGACGCGCAAGGCCGGCCCCTGGAGGGAGGGCAAAGGTGTCGGCTGCGCTCTCGGAGCTGGGGCCGGTTGGGGAAGGGAGGCAGCAAGTGGGACAGGCAGGCCGGGACAGGTGGAGGGGGTTGGACTGCCTTACCACGGGTGAACGCACAAAGCGCTCCGGAGAAAACCCACGGCGCCGCCGGACAGCCCCGCATAACAGCGACTCAGACGGACTAGCCCCTTGCGAAGGCTTTTCTGCATGTCACGTGTCCCTTCACTGCTCACGGGGTACTCCGCGCTCAACCTACGCGCGCGGGGGTCAGGGAACTCAGGTCACCCTCGGGTGAGCATGCGGGGGCACCGGGGACTCTGGGGTCACTCTCGATGGATGGGGCGGCACGGGGATCTGGGATCATCCTCACATGTGTGGGAAGACACGAGATCTGAGGTCGCCCTCGGACGGAAGCCCCACAGGGGCTCCGGGGGCACCGGGGCACCCTGGATGGATCCTCAGTCTCCCGACCCTGCGCTTGGGGAACTCACATGATGAAGGCTGTCACGCCTATGGCCCAGATGTCTGTCTGCGGGACGGCACTCTGACCCTCCAGGAGCTCAGGAGCTGGGGGCCGACACAAGAGAGCGCACAGAGGAGAGGTTGGGTGTGTGCGGTGCAATGGGGAGGCAGCCAGGACCGGGTAGGGGCTTCCTCCGGGCCCACCCTTCCCCGCCAGGTCAGGTTGGCGCCTGCTCCCTGCGCACCCATGGTCTCCACGTAGTCTTTGAACCTCTCCGGGGGCTGGACCCTCTCCTGGGCGAGGTTTTGGGCGTTGCCCAGGTCGACGACCTTGAGTAAGTTGTACTCGGTGACGATCATATTCTCGGACCTGAGGTCCAAATGCAGAATGCTATGGGCGTGCAGGTACTGGGCCGCGCTCAGCATCTGCCACAGGTAGTCCTTCACCTCCGATTCCGAGTAACAGGCCCTGCGGGCGCACGGGGAGGGGGCTCGGCTCCGTTCACCGCAGAGGGAGCGCGGGAATACTGGGCCTTTTTGTGGGCCGGGGAGGGTCTGCTTAGCTCCCAGACGGGGGCTGACCGGTGGGGGCGGGGCTAGGATGTGGGCGGGGAGGTGTGAGTCGGTCCGCACCTTGAGCCCCTCCTCGCCCAGGCGCCCGTACCGCCCCGCCAGGGCTCCGCCTTCAGGCCGGGCCTCACCTTTCCGCCAGGCAGGGCAGCAGCTCGGGTCCCGAGCACAGCTCCAAGATTAGAACCAGGTGCCGGGGGCTGAGGTAGGCGGCGTGTAGCTGGGCCAGGTGCGGGTGACGCAGGCTCTTGAGGGCTTCGTATTCGCGCAGCACGGCAGTCCTGTCCTCGGGGCGGTAGGGCACTATCTTCGCGGCCAGCGCGCGTCCGCTGGCCTTCTCCCGGCACTGCCGCACCACGCTGAAGCGGCCCCTGGGAGAGGAAGCCCCGGCCGGGCTTGTGAAGACTCCCTACGCGCCCTTCTTCCCGGGGTCAGAAGAGCCAACCCAGCGAGCCTTGGGGAGGAGGGCGCAGATGCTCCGCTCCAAGCTTGTGTGGATGTGAGGAGTGGGGAGGGAGGCTGGGGTGGGGGCGGGGAGCCGGCAAAGCCAGTGGGCGGCGGGCTGTGGCACCTTCGAATCTGCGTCTGGAAGGCGAAGGTCTGCTTGCTGGGGAGGGGCTGCGCCGGGGGCAGGACACGGCTCTCTTCCTCCGAGGCTGTGGGGGACGAGCCAGTGACCGGGAGGCACCCCTACAGCTCCAGGTCCCCCCAGCATGGTCTCCCATACCCCTCCCCAGGCCTCCCAACCCCCACACTTTGATCTCACTTCCCTTGGGCCATTTGGGGGCAAGGGCCTACCAGTTAGGACAAGCCATCCCAGTCGGTGCTTGTGACCAATGAGGTTGCAGGGCACCCCACTACGGCCGCCCCCAGGCCTTGCAGAGCGGCTCACCCAAGTGGCTGGGCCCTCCCAGGAGGACCTCCTCTGAGGGGCTGCTGTAAGGTCCCATGCCCGCCTTGCTGACACAGGCCGTCCGGAAAGTGTACACGCCACCCCTGGAAAGCTTGGTGGCGAGGTGGCAGCAGTCAAAGACGTCAGAAGCCAGTGTGCTCCAGCTGCCGCCTGAGCCACAAAGGGGTGGGTGAGGGACAGCCAGATTCTGGGGGCGAGAGACCCTTCCCCAAGGGAGCACAGAGGGGCACCCCCTGCCGACCCCAGGGCTGCCTAGGGAGGGCTCCTACCTTCCAGGCTACACTGCACAATGTATGTTACAGGCCCGTAGGACTCCACAGGTTTCCAGACCAGCAGCACGCCGTTGGCATACACCTCCCCAATGTCCGGGCGTGGAGAAGACGAGGGGCGCTCTGCGGGCCCATGGTCCGCAGTCTGAAGGGGGCTCCCCATGACTTCCCACCGTAGTGTGGAGCCCAGCCAGCCCTGCCTCACCCTCCTGCACCTGCTGCCAGGTCCCTGAGCCCACCATCCCCTGGCTCCATTCATGCAGGTCCCCTTCCAGCACCCACTGCTAAAGGGGCCCAGTGCCTCCTCTGGTGGAGGCCTCGGTCAGTGTCTGCCCCACCAGGCTCCCCTTCCCACCAGGGTAGCTCAGCAGCCCCGCAGAGTGGCCCTGACTGATGGCCCTCTGCCAGCTGCAGAATCCCATCAGAGGGGCCTGTCCCAGACACTCAGCTTCATCCAGCAGCCTTGAAGGACACTAGGTGGTAGGCCACTGTGGGAATCAAGCTAGTCCCACAGCCCCTGCTCTGCCTCCTCTGCTCCCCCTCCTGGGGGTCCCAGTCTGCAGGGAGGACCCAGGGCTTCTGCAACCCTGAAGGGGATGACCGGGGGGTAGGCATCCCATTCTGTGGGCCCCCTCAGTGAAGGGGACCTGCAGGAACCAACTCACCAAGTGACAGGTGGTCTCCAGGCTCCCCAGAAGCCCCCATCGGTGTCAGTCCCTGCCCCATCCCCACAGAAGGGTCTGGTGCAGTCCACTCACCTGCCTTCCGGAGGACAGCCGTTGTGGCCACTGTCCCCAGCGTGTTGCTCACACTGCACGTGTACACCCCCAGGTCCTCGGCCTTTACCACCAGGATGGTCAGAAGCTGGAAGTTCTTGAGTGTGGAGGAGATGAGGATGCGGCTGGTGCTCTCCAGGGTTGCCCCGTCTGCAGGACAGAGCGGGCCTGGGGAGCGGCTCAAAGAGGCACCCTGCCTTGAGACCCTTGCCCTCTTGGGGCCTGTCTCTCCATATGATGAGAGCAATGCCCCCAAGGAACACCCCTGCCTTCCTGCCCCCCAGCTGCAGAACACCTCCTTACCTTTGGTCCAGGTGGCCTGTACAGCTGGCTGGGCCGACACTTGGCAGGCCAGAGTCACGGACTGGCCCAGGACCACTGTTTCATCTGCAAGCTCCCTTAGAAATGATGGCGCTAGGGCATGGGAAAGGAGGCAGGCAGGCTTTCCAAAGTGATCCCCAACCCGAGAATACGCCCTGGACCCCTGAGAGGGGGGATGCTGGGGAAGTCCATGCCTGCTCAGCTCATCTTCAACTAGCACCTCTCCTTCAGGAAGTCCTCCAGGACTCCCCCAGTGCTGGGTACTGGAACTGCTAGTGCCACAGTTATCTAGTTTCCAGCCCCTGTGGGTATCAGCTTGCCCCCTCTACTGGTCTGGGCCCAGGAAGGGGTTGCCTTCCCCCACAATCAGGTCCCCTAGGCTACAGTATGGCTCAGCTCCTGGGAAGGGCACCCACCTCGGTCCCTATTCTTCAGGCCCAACCGGAAGGAAGCCAGGCCTGCCTTCTTCCTGGGGGGACTCTCTTTTTCCAGACCTGCAGGGAGGAAGAGGCCTCTGAAAGTCACCTGAGGAGCCCAGCTCCCCTGGGAGCACAGGAGGAAGACCTCAGAGCCATGCACTGTGGGATTCCCATGTGGCAGAAGATCCCAGAGGCTTTTGTGGCAAAGGGGCTCATCTGTGGCAGAGACCAACCCCTCTTGACCCATCAGGATCAGTTATAGTTATCTTGCAAGGGCCCCAGGGGCAGCGATGGGCCAGACAGGGCTGTTGTGCTTGGATCCTCTCGGTAGGGGGATCTCCAAGCCTCCTGAGATCCCAGCACTGGGCTCAGATGCACTTGGGGAGAGGGTGAGGCCATGTGGGTGACCTCTGGAACAGCAGCCCCTGTGTGTGGCAAGGGGAGGCAGGGCCCTGGAGCAGAGGGGCCCCTGGTTCACCTCAGCCCCTCTGAGCAAGGGAGGTGAGGTGCCCCTGCCAGGGCAGAGGGCAGTGGGTGAGGGTGCAGGTGCGGGAGTCACCTTCAGGCCTGCCCTTTAGCAGGCGGGAGATGTGGGCCACGGAGGCCCTCACCCTCCGGCGCAGACCCAGCTCCACAGGTTCCTCCAGCAGCGTGTGCCTCCCTGGGAAGTGGAACAGGCCACCCGAGGGGGGTGACCACTTGCGCTTCCTACTGCCCACAGTCTCTCTGAGCAGGGTCTCCATGTCCTCTGGCTCCTCTGTGATCTGCAAGCTGGCCGGTGGGCCCAGTGCACCCGGCCAAGGCCACCCAGCCTCCGGGAACTCCGCCAGCTCCTCCCCAGCCTCAGACTCAGGGGATGGTGGGGGCTCTGGCTGCACAGGCTTGGGGACTTTCCTGAAGATCATGAACTCGAAGGGCAGATACTTGATGTCGTAGAGGTCAGACAGGTTGAGGTAGGCAGGCTCCACCTCTGAGATGTCCAGGGACACCGTGTCGGCCCCTTCCGAGTCCCCAGACAGGTCTCGGATCTGTACCAGGGACACCTGGGAGCCTCCACCGAAGTCCTCCCATGAGCTCAACTCCGGGGAGGCCCTTAGAGCTGCCCCACTGACCTCAGGAGGGGGTGCTGCGCTGGCCTGGGGGGCCGGGCTCTGGGCCCTAGCATCGTCATGCTCCTCAGAGGACTGAGAGGTAGCCCAGGCCATCCTGGCCCACAGGGGGCCCTGCCCCAGCATGCCCCCCGCGTCCCCGCCAAAGGCAAAGGTGCCATAGCCTGCCACTCCTGCATAGCCCCCACGGCGTGCCCCCACGGAGAACTTCCGTGTGGTGGCCTGCTCCTGAGGCCGCTTTGGGCTGGGCTCGACCTCTGATGTGTCCTCCAGCTCCTCGGCCTGGGCCTCCGCATCCTGTAAGGGGCCGGGCTCAGTGCCCACTGGGAAGGCCAGCCCTGGGGCGCTAGGAAGATTTGGCCTCCCAGGGAGAGGAGTGTGCTCTGTTCCCTTCTTAGAGCCTGGCTGGGGGCTTTCTTGGGCTGGGGAGACCAGAGCTGTTGGCTCCCCAGAGAGGAAGGAGCTTAAGTGTGCCAAGTCACCTGTGCACTGCTTTGAAGGGAAGGAGCCAGAAGGTTGTGGTGTAACAGTCTTATGGGGGCCACAGCCTTCCAAGGGATGAATGGAAGGGGCGGGCTGCCCCCCACAGCTGTCCTGACAGGACCCCTCCTGCCTAGTGGACCCCAGGTCGACACCGAGGGACTTTAACAGTCGCGGCCCCTGCTGGGATCCCTCCAGATGCTCCATCTCCCTGGCGCAGGTGACCCCTCCTGGCCAGCCCTCCCCTGAGCCCGCCTGGAGGCCCGAGAGGGCCGGGCCAGGGCACTGCCCTCCGCCACAGGCCTCCGTGGAGGAACTTGAGGCGTGTGGCTGGTCGAGCTCCAGGGAGCGGCTGCGGCCGGGTGCTCCGCGGGCGCTGGAGCCCGGCAGCCGCAGGGCGGTCTCGAAGGAGGGCGCTTTGGCCACCAGGGCGGCCTGCTCTTCCCGGGCGGCCTCCTCCTCCAGCGCGCGGTGTTCCAGCAGCGGCTCGCGCAGGCCGGGCAGGGCGCCGGCGAAGTAGCCGCCCTGGAGCAAGTGCCGCCGCCGGGCCGGATGCCGCCGGCCGCCCGCGGCGGGACCTCCGCGCTCCGGGCCCTCGCCCGCCTGCTCGGAGAAGAGGCTGCAGACCACGCTGTGCCGGGGCACGCAGCCCGGGGCGCCCATGGGCGGCGTGCGCGGAGGCGCGGCCGCGGCGGACGCGCAAGCCTCGGTCTCCTCGGGCAGGCTGGCGGACGGGCGCAGGAAGCCGCGCGGGTGCAGCAGCGGCGAGTGCGTCACCGGAGATGGCGGCAGCGACCTGGCCCGGGCGAAGGGGGCCAGCTCGTTGTCAGACGAAGAGGACGAGCTGCTGGACGAGGCGCTGGCGTCGCCGCGCAGATGCCGGGCCACCCCGAGGGACGGGCTGTCGGGCGGGCCCTGAAGCAGCTCCGGAATGGAGCGCATCACCAGGATGGACTTGTAGCTCATCAGGGAGCGCTGGGGGAGGGTACGGGAGACAGGGCGGCGTCAGCCGCGTACTCGCGCCTTCCCGCTCCTGGTGTGCCCAGAAGGGCACCCAGGGGCTGGGAGGCGCTCCAAGCTCCAGCCTCAGGCCGTACTGCTGTGTCGTTCCGCCCCCTCCCAGACCCGGCGGCCCAGAGAGCGCACATGCCAGCGAAGGGTGAACAAGGCTTCCGGTTTCCCAGGCCCGCCGGGACAAACGTCCATCCCACGGGGCCAGGATTCTCTGGCGGGCCTCCAGGCCCCTCCTTACCTCTAAACCCGCCTAGCGGTTCCCGCCCCCTTCCCCCCAACCCCAGCTCTCCCCTCCCCGCCTTCCGCACCTACCTGCACCCCGCCCCGGCCCCACCACTCCCTGAGGCTGGCCGCTCACCTGCCAGCGGCTGCGGGCCAACAGGAACTTGAGCTGCTTGGTGTTGATGAAGTGGGCCTCCTCCGCGGGCATGGACCTCTGAGGGGGCCCAGGTGAGAGGGGCCGTGAGGGGAGACCCTGGTGCACCCGCTGGTCCACGCAGGCCTCCGTTTCTCTCCCTGGGCAGGCCTGCTGGGGCTCAGCCTACTCACCTTGAACCAGGGGTGGGCGAGGCACTTGGCTGCACTGGGCCGAGCCCTAGGAGGACAGGAAAGCCAGGGGTCAGGCCAGAGGGTCAGCTGCAGGCTCAGGCCTCGGGGAACCCCGAGTGGGGGAAGGGCTGTGCACTCACTCAGGGGCCCTCTGCAGGGCAGCCTTGATGAAGTTCCGGGCATCATCACTGAGGTGGGCAGCTGCCGGGCTGCTCCAGGACACCCGCCCCTCCAGAATGTTCAGGAGGGTGGCTCGGTCACTCTCACCAGCGAATGGAGACGAGCAGGTCAGGCTAAAAGCACAGACACGCCTTGCCTTCAGGTGTGACCTGGTCTTCTGGATCCATAGGGGGCAGGTGGCCAGGACGAGGGAGCCCCCAGCCCTGCCTGGGGATGGCCACAGTGCCACTGCCATCCAGCCCTGAGAATCCCCACAATGGTCTGAGATCCTCCCAGAGATCCAGGTTCAGCCTGGGACAGGGATGAAGGGTCAGCCTGGAGTACATACCCAGCCTTAGCTTGGGGTCCAGGTGCCATCTACACTGGCAGCATCCCCAGGGCAATAGTAACTGTTATGAGGGGACTTCCACAAACTACCCAGACCCTTTAGGGACACAGTGCACTGCTTTGCCCACTGATTAGGCAGAGCTCCTCTGGGACAGGGTGTGTACGAGGAGAGCTCAGCAGGAACCACTTATCAGTTGGCTGACCACTGGTTCCCATAATAGCTGCCCTTTGGGTCCTGGGTCTTTGTCTGGGGAGGAGCCAGTAGTGCTCACGGCCTCCCATGGGCCTGATGCAGGGGCTGGGAGAGCGCTGGACCTGGCTTCGGAGGAGGAGGTGGTGGACAGAGGCGGGGGGCTGCTCACCTGAGGTAGGAGATGACCCCCATGGCCCTGCAGGAACAAAACCACAGTCATCAAAGGATGTGCTCAGGGTTGAGAAGTGCAGGGGCAGGAGGAGAGGGCAGGGAGTGTGTGTGGGGAACCTGCTGGCCTAAGAGCTCACCAGATGTCGGAGGCTTCACTCACAGGCGTCTGCTCAATGATCTCTGGGGACACAAATTCTGGGGAGCCGTACTTGCTGTACTGTGGCTCTCCTGGGGTGAGTTTTTGGGCAAAGCCAAAGTCGCAGATTTTAATGTCTTCCCGAGCAGGGTGCACCATCAGGATGTTGGGGGGCTGTTAGGGACAGTCAGGGAGGGGTGAGCCCACGGCCAGGGAGGTGACAGGGAGCACTCAGGGCTGTGATGGGACCCCACAGTATGGAACTGTGGGCTGTCCTGGGGGGATTTCAGCTCCATTTGGGGACATGCTCCAATTTATCCCAGCTGCACTCCTCCAGAAAGAGCTCCCCATCCCCAGAGGCAACAGGTGCTAACGGAATCTAGAGGAGATCGGCCTGGGTACCTTCCCCCATCCCCCGCCACCCCCACAGCCAGCAGGCTCCAGGCTCCCACCTGTCCTCCCAGGTCCCTGGGGACCCCAAGGGGGCCACATACCTTTATGTCCAGGTGGAGAACACTTTGGCTATGCAGGTATTGCAGCCCCTCAACCAGCTGCTGGACGTAGACCTTGACCTACATCCAAGGCCAGGGCTCAGGTGGGAGCTATCCCCCATGTCCTCCTCCACTTCCTTACCTCTCCCACTCCCACCTGCAAAGCCTTCTCTTCCCTCCAGCTCTGAGCTTGGGATGGTCCCATGGGGCAGCTATGTGCACAGCCTCCCAGACCCCCGGGGCCCCCAAGGCCAGAGGATTCCTCCAGCCCAGCCATGGATCAGCCTGGCCACAGCAGGAAGCACTGTGTCTCAAGCCCAGGATAGGACAGCCCCTGGCGAGGTAGGGTCTGGGAGGGCCCATCAGGGAGTGGGGGGGATATGGGAGGGCTTGGGGAGTGCTCCTGAGGAGCTGCCACACCCCAGGAGCCCTGGGGAACCTCAGAAGCTCTCTGAGCTGGGGAGTGCTGGGGGCCTGTGCTGGCATGGGGGCCTGTGCTGGCATGGGGAGCAGGAGGCAGCTGGTCACCTCAGCCTCTGTCACCACATTCTTCTTGAACAGACGGTCCAGTAGCTCCTCTGACGAGCATCTGGGGCTCGGATCAAGGAAAGCTCTGGCGTCTGGAACCCACCCAGCCTCACACACCTATGGCAAGTCTTTTCTTGGGGTGGGGGTAGGGATGGGGGCCATGCTGGGAAGGCAGGGGCTCTAGTTGAGGAGGGCAGGAGGGACAGGGATCCTGAGAAGAGGGGCTGACATCTGTGGGCGGCAGCAGCAAAGTAGGAGGGGAGTGCATAGCGCATGTGGCCCTCCCTGGAGCCTGGATGGGCAGGCAGCCCAAGGACCCTTTAGGGCATTAGGGTTAAGGGCAACCACTCAAGTGGGACTTCCCTGCTGGAAAGGCCACATGGAGCATGAAAGGAGCCCATCGAAGGCATGTGATGGACCCTGTGGACACAGCCCTGCCCACATTCCGGGTCCACGGAACCATATCCGCCAGGAAGGTGCCGGGTGCAGACACCAGAACAGGCCGGGGGGAGCCCTCAAACCCCTGGCTGCCCAGGGCGTGTCCCTCTCCGCACTCTCTCCGGCTGAGGGAGGGATACAGCTCCAGCACAAGGATCAGGGTCTTCCGGGTCTCAAACTGGTCCAGCAGCGCAGTGACCAGAGGGTGGCTCAGCGTGGCCAGGATGTCCCGTTCGCGATACGCCTGGGTGCGCGTCCTGCTCCGCAGGGGGATGAACTTGGCTGCGCAGAACATCTGATTTCCCTTGTGTTGCACCCTCTTCACGAAGCCGAACACGCCCCTGGGAGGAGGGGAGCCACGCTGGGCACCGGCGCCAGGCTCCCGGGATTCAGGGCTGGAGGAGTCCTCCAGGGAAGGTGGCTTCTCGGGGCCATGCTTCTGGGAAGCCTGGGCTCCCGGGGCGGGGACTTGGGGTAGGAACTCCGGGAGGTGGGACTGGGGGCGGGGACTCGGTGGTAGGGACTCTGGGAGGCGGGGCTGGGGATGGCACTCGGGGGAAGGGACTCGGGGAGGCAGGGTTGAGGGGCGGAGACTCCGGGCAGGGACTCCGAGAGGCGGGGCTGAGAGTCGGGGACTTGAGGGGTGGGGACTCCGGGAGGCGTGTCTGGGGGGAGTGCTAAGACTTGGGGGTAGGGTCTCTAGGAGGCGAGGCTGGGGGCACGGACTCAGGGTAGTGATTCCGGGAGGCGGGGGTGGGGGGGGGGCGGGGGGGGGGGCGCGGGGAGGCGGGGAGGGGGCGGGGCTTCCAGGGGGAGGCAGGAGCGCCTGGGGCTGGCTTTCTGGATCATACCTTCCAATTTCCTCCTTGACCTCGTAGAAAGAGTGCAGTTTCCTTCGATAACTTTGTTTCTCTGACTCCAGCTCGCCGTCTCCTGCAGTCAAGGAGCGGGAAGCCTTTGGTTTTGGTAAAGATGGCCATCTCCCCTTGTGCTGGAGCCTGTGAGAGGCCACCCACCCACCCTGTGCCCACGAGTAGCAGACACTGGGGATCTGGAAGGGACGCCCAACTCACCCCCATGGACTACCAGCTCTGCTTTACATAGCACCTGGCCGCCAGCGTTGCGGGCCAGGCATGTGTAGACACCGGCATCGTGCTGGGTCACGTCCCTCAGCACCAGGGAGTAGGTGGCACCGTCCTGCTGCTGGCTCAGCCGGGCACCGTCCACCAGCTGGGCATTGTCCTGGAGGCATAGAAGGGTGGGGCGGCCATCAGCCCACCCTGGGGCCCCTGCAAATCAGCCTGTCCCGCCCTCATGAGTGTCTTGCCATCAGATGCGAATGCCACACAGTCCCCAAGCCCAGCACCCCACACAGCACCTGTCCCTACCCGGTACCAGGTCACCATAGGCTGTGGGTTGCCCTCAATAACCGCATGGAACTGGGCTGTGCTGCCCCTCTGTGCCTGCACATCTTCAATGGTGACCTGCATGGACGGGGGCCCTGGAATGCAGGAGGAAGCCTGTGAGGGAGGGGGGGCCCAAGCTGTGCCTCCCGCCCTGCCCACGATGGCCCCTCCAGCATGGAGTCATCAAGATGGCGCTTGCAGTCACAGACCCCTCATGGACCAGCATTGATCCTGGGCTTGTCCTGACACCCCACGTGGGCAGCCAGGCCCTGAGATAGTCTCTCCGGGAACAGAGCCCACCTACACCCCAAATGAGAAGAACCCCCCCCCCCGACTTTGCCTAGGCCCCAATGGCCAGGAAGTGCTTCCTTCCGTCTAACCTCTGTCTGTCCTACTTAGACCTTCGCTGTCCACCCCTGCTGGTGAGAGCAGCACTCAGCATCCGCTTCCCTACTATCAGCACCCCAGGGGGAGAGACTTCACCCTCCCAAGGATCTACCTCCCAGCAAATACAGGGAAAGGGGCAGTGAGGCTCTGGCCACAGCAAGGCTGGGACAGGCCAGGTGGCGTCACAGGTTCCTCTGCATACGTATCCCCCCAGTCCAGGGCATGGGGAGCACAGGTGTAACCTACTTGTGGCAGCCGCATCGCTGGCCTGGTACACGTATGTCCTGTGGGTGGTCTCCATGAACACTTGGCTGTGGATGTCCCATAGCGGCACCGCACCTGCCCCCGGCCAGGCTGTGCCCTCCATCCTGTGGTCATGGAGCCAGATGACACTCTGCCCTTCTCTTATCCTTCTGGAGTGCAGGCGGCCAAGCCTCACCTTATGGGTGAGGGGGCATTGTCCTGCCTCCCCCTCCCTGGACTGCAGCAGACATTTTGGGAGGGAATGTGCACAGAGGGGACCGAGCCCTGGGCGATGAGAGGGTTCCACCAATACCCCTCACTCTGAGGGTGACTTCTCCTCCCTGCTGTGCCCCTGGGATGTCCCCCCCACAATCTTCCCTAACCCAGCATGCCAGGGAGGTTACCTGATGGGCACGACACGTCCCTGGTCCTCAGTGTGGGCTCCGGAGTCCTGCTCCTGGCCCTGCTCGGGGAGAGGCTGTGGCACCTTCTGGGGCTCAACTGGTAGGAGACAAGGGGTGTAGTGAGTGCCTGGGATACAGCTGGGACTGTCCCCCACAATGGGCCCCATGTCATCCTCCAGGCCCAGAGGGTGGGAGCACAAGGCAGAGCAGGGACTTCAGGGATGCAAGGCCCTCTGGGTATGAACCACCAGGGAACACCCACTCTGAAGAGCCCAGACCCCAAGGCACTCTTCTGCCCTAGCTCCTAGCCTGGGCCACCAGCCCTAAGGCTCCCCACACCAGCCACTCTGCAGGGCTCTGGACACCCAGGTGCACCAGCTTCTGGGGGGAAGGGACTCAAGGCAATATCCCTGGGGGACTCATCAGTCTGGGGTGGTGGGGGGGGTCTGCCCCCCCTCCGTCCTGTCCTCCTCCTCCCCCCCTCACTTCTTCCCCTCTCCTCCTCTGTCTCTTCCCCCCTCGTCCTCTCTCTCGTCCCCCTCCTCCTGCCTCCCCCCTTCTCTCTCTCTCTTCTCCCCTGCTCCTGCCTCCTCTTCCTGACCTACCCAGAAGCACAGGGTACACAGCTGTCTGCCCAGGGCTGACGAGGACAGATATACTCAGGAAGATCCTCCCAGCACCCACTTCCCTGCCTAGTCTCACCAACGGGGAGACTGAGGCTAAGTGCATGGAGCCTTTGGGATGTCAGGGTCCGCAGAGTTCTGCCCACTTGCCCACACAGGATGGATACCTGGGGTGGCTGAGGCTGGGGCCAGCACAGGCGGGACTCTGAGAGCAGGTGGCACTTGCCAATCAGCCTGAGGCCACTGGGCCTCATCTGATGCAGCTGCAGCATCTGTGCCTGGGGGTTGGGGGCCAGCCTTCTGGAGTTTGGGTGGCCCCCCATAGCCAGGGCTGGGGCCAGCATGGTCCCTTGTGGAGGGTCCTGGAGACTCAGGGCACACTGTGACTTCCGGGTCTGCTGGTTCCAGGGCAACTGGGGGAGGGACTGCAGCATCTGTGGCAGAGGCAGGTCAGCATGTCAGGGTGAGAGATGGCCTGGAACCCGGGAAAAGGCTCCAGAAGCTTGTCCCAGTCTTCAGAGGCTCTCCTTCCCACCTGCCTGCACCACCCACCCACTCCAGGCAGTGGACTCAGGACCTGCAGGAGCATACAGGCTCCTCTGGGGACAGGTGGGCCTGGACACCTGCCCTCTGTCCTGGCTTGCCCTCAGTCTCAGTTCGCCCCTTCCCTTCCCCCTGGGATGGGCTACCCCCTACCCCATGGCCCACTCCAGATCCCAGAGAACTGGGCCACCCAAGCTGGGGAGGACCCAGCCCCATGCTCTAGGGTAACCTGGGGACAGCCTGATGCTGTCAGGGACCAGGGACTCCTTCCTGCCCTCCCAGGCCAGCCCCCACTCCCTGCCTTGCACTTGCAGCATGGCCACATTCAGGCCACCACACGCCAAGGGCTCCTACCCCAGCTCCTCATACAGACCCCAAAGGAATGCTCAGACTGTCCCACATGTGGGCTCCCTGCCCCCAGATCCTGGAACGTTTTCTTCTTCTACCCGGAGGCCAGTTTGCAGAGCCACACCACAGCCTCACACATGCCTGGGATGCCCACCACTCCATTCCCAGCAGGTCCCCTGCCTGCAGCTCTCCCCTGCCCCAGACCTCCTCTTTTGCTGGTCTTCTGTACCCTCAGACCCTCTAGGACAGAGAGATACCTGGGCAGGCTGCTGTCTGTCTGCCCTCCATGGCACTGGGGCACCCATCCTGCCCTTACCCCATCCAAGAACATGAGCATACCCCTGACACCGCACACCCTCCCTGTCAATCTCACCAATGGCCCCCATTGCACAGGGGGCAGGAAGTCCTGCTCAGCCCCCAGCAGGCTGGGAAAGACCACTATGGGCCGTCCTGATCCCAGTATATGCACCTGTGACCAGCCACACAGCCCACGTGAACAAGGCAGGCCGGCGAACCATCACGCCTCCACCCAGGGACCCTAAGAATGGGCCAGAACCCACAGGCAGATGCTGGGTGCCAACCCAAGGCCCTCCTTGACAAGACGCCGGAGCCACCAGAGAGACAAGCAAGAGAGCAGAGCAGGGGAACTGCAGGGAACCCGTTTATTATGACTGGGGGTCACACACAGACCCTGGTCCACCCTGCAGAGAGGCCCAGGAGTTCCAGCAGGGCTGAGCCCTACACAGGCCTCCCAGGGCCAGAGAGAAATGTTCATAGTGAAGATGTAGCTGGGGAGCCCCCCGGTGAGTGGAAGACTGGGACCTCAGCCTGGAGCAGACGTGGCAGCCTAGAGCACCTGGCAGCCTGGCCTCGTGAACAGGGCAGGACAGATGCAGAGTCCCTGACCCAGAGCTGCAGTCTGCGAGTCCTTCCAGCCTTCTGGACTTTCTGAGATGTCAGGTCTGTGCACGGTGTTTTCGCTGGACCAGGCCCCCTGAGGTAGCAAGTGCCTGGAGTGAGAGGGGTGGGCAGACTCCAGCCCTGAGTTCTTGGAGACTTAGAGAGAGGCCCAGAGCATATGTGTCCGTGGAGTGCTGGTTTCCACCATGCACCCCCAGGGCCCAGTGGCCAGGCACCCGCTGGTCACGACCTCAGCCCTGGGAGGGGCCGGGGGTCTTGTCCCCATCCGGGCGGATGTGCAGGGTGACGGTCTCGCCCACCGTCCCAAAGCTGACTGTGTGGGTGCTAACCTCCGTTTTGAAGCTGCTCTGGCCGTTGTCTGCAGACCTCTGGACCTGGATGCAGAAGGACGGCTTCCAGGATGCAGTGCTCCCGGCCTGGGCCTCCTGCATACAGAAGGAGACACCCGCGGGGCCGAGGACCTGAGGCCCCAAGGGAGACACCTCCCAGTGACTGAGAAAGCTGGGCGGGCTTTGAGGACCCAGGGGACGCCCCACGTTGAGCAGGACGGGTTGCCCCACGGCAGGCTCGGTAGGCTTGCTGATCTCTCTTTGGAGCACAGAGACCTCACAGGGCGGGTCATCAGAAGGGCTGGGCACAGGGTCATGGCAGCCAAAGGTCTCCCCTTCCCGGGGCACGTAATCCTCCAGGTCAGCCAGCGTCAGCACTCGGCCATCGTGAATGAGGACCTTGGGGTCACGGTCCCAAAGGCCGTTGGTGCCCAGGTTCTCCTCCATCAGGATGCCGCCTCCACCCTCCACCTCCTCCATGGGGATTTCCTCTTCAGCCGCCTGGGGAAGGAACGGCTCAGGGGTCTCCTCTGGCCCCGTGTCCACGCAGAAGATGAGAGGCTCTCTAGTGCTGACCATGGCCCTGCCCTGGGCCTGGGGCTCCTGAGCCAGTAGGTTGTTGTTGGAGTTGTTTGCATTGGGGTCTCCTGTGGGGGTCCCACCAGGCAGCGTGAAGAGAAGCCCTGCCGAGCTATCAGGTGCCTCTCTGGTGGGGGATGCGCCCCTGGAACCCGTCTTCTTCACCCTGACTTCGATGGTCTCCTCGACCTCTACCCACTTGGGCTGCGGCCTCGTGCCCTGGGGCAGGGCCGGCACGTGAGACTCAGGCTCCGTCACATACAGTGTGGGCACAGTAGGCCTCCAGCCTGGATCCACCTCAGGCCTGCGGGGCTGGCCGGCCCCCAGGGAGTACAGCAGCTGGGGGGCCAATGGGCCCTGCCTGGGCGGGCTGGCAGTGCGGCGGGAAGGCGAGCGGGAGGGGGACTTGTTGGGGGACCGGCGCCGGCCACGGGGACTCTTCACCACGGTGGTGATGGTCTCCTCTCTGCAGGGAGAGGGCCAAGAGAAGATGTGCACAGAGACCTATAGCCTCGCCCAGTGCCCGCGCCATCAGCACATGCAGGGGCCATGTGAGTGATCAGATCAGTGTAGCGAGCAAGTCACACTGCGCAAACCCATTCCTCCATGTGTACTTGAGCCCACCCTCCGGAGCCCCTATCCAGAGATAGGGGCTGTTTGTTCCTATGAAACAAAGCACAAAGCCTCATCTGACCAACCTCAGGCTCTAGTGTGCAGATTTCAAAACAAGAGTTGAGGCTACGGAGGAGGACCATGCTACATCACAGGGCACCTCCAACCCACACCAGGTTTGGTTCACAGTGTTTCCACGTGTGTCTCCTCTGTTTATGGCCGTCTTCATTTGGAGATGCCAGTGCTCCTTGCAGAGCTGATGGACAGGGAAGCAGGCACACAACCATGTGCCCTTCCTCGTCTAGTCCATGAGTGCTTTGTGCTTCGTATCATGGGGAGCAGGAGCCTCAATGGTCCTCAGCTGGAGATAGGTTGGCAACTGATTCTAGGTCCAGGAGGGTTGTCAGAGCCCTGATCTGCTGCATGTGCCCTGATGTTCGTCCGGGGTTGGGAAGCCCAGAAAACACCTGGCTCTGGGCGTGGCTTGGCCATCATGGGCTGTGTGATGTCAGACAAGCACTTCCTCTTGCTGGCCCCTCCCACCTAAATGGGAGTGGGCAGGAAGCAGGAGAGGAGGCAGAATGCAAGACCAGTTGCAGGTGGGTAAATATCAGGCCCTGGCCAGGGACTTTGCAGCAGCCTTGGGGGATGGGTTTGACCTCCTTTTGCCAGTGTGGACCACGAGGCTGAGAAGGCTGGACTCCTGCCCAGGGCCAAGATTCAGAAGCCCACCAGTCATCCCCGGGACCCCTCTGCCACCCAGGACCCCTGACCCTCCTGGGTGCTGTGGGTAAAATGAGTATCGGGCAGTATCAGGGAACAGGGATGTGCTGAGTAACACACCGACCCTGGGGAATTCACAACTCTCCTGGGCCCTTGGACCTGCATTTTCTCCTCGGCTCGGGCACACATGTGCTGACAGCTCAATACGGTTGCCACCTGCCTTCTATGACTAAGGCAGGCTCATGCTCGCTCTCCGTCTCATTCAGCTTTTGTCCAACTCAGGGCTCCACCCAGGAGAAGATTCTCCCGGGGATGGGCCCAGAGATGTGTGCTACCTCTTGAAGTGCACAGCAGTTATAGGTCCTGCCTGCTCAGCCCTCAGCTGATAAGAAGGAAATGCTACACCCCCACTTAATTGATGGAGAAACTGAGGCTTGGAAGTGTGGCCTCTTCCAAAGTCACAGGACTACCTTCCTGCCTCATGCCCAGGCTCAGGAGCACTAGGTTTGTCCCTGGGTCGGAGCTTGCCCAAACATCAGGGGAACCTGGGCCAGGCCCATCTGTTGGCCTCATTCCTCTTCAGTTCACCAAGGCAGGACAGTCAGTCACATGGGTAGTGGTGTCATGCCTCCTAAATGCCTCCCTGTGTTGGGCTCATTACTGCATCCATGAAGGCATGTAGACATCCTGCACTGAGGCTCCCAAGACAGTAGGTGGGACTGCCAGGTGACAGGGGTCTCTCTCCAAGCCCTGAATCCTCCCCGTGTCAAGTCCCCACTCTGTCGTGTGCCCTTGGGGGAGATGCCTGGCACAATTCCTCCAGCTGAGTTCCTCCAGCAACACCGGGTATGTGTTGCTACCTACCTAAGCCTGGAATAGACTAGGCTGCAGGATGCCTCTTGAGTCATCTAGTCCAGCTGCCCCAGGTTCTAGTCCTCTCTGAAGTCCTACTGATGGGGCAGCCTGGCCCTTTCTCTGTTTCTCCATTTTGTTATCTGTAAGATGTAAATAATAGAAATTCTCCCTTCACAGGTGAAAGGGAGCATTAGTCTATGTATAGCTCTGGCACCACCGCATACCTCCAGGGATGCTTACTACTGCCACATGTACTGTGGGCAGCAATGTGCCTTGGTGGAAGGAGGAAGTTGAGGAAGGGTTAAGCCAGGATCTGACCAAATGTCTGGTGATAGGATTCTCCAAAACTTGGCTAAATGCAGGCCCCTTTAGGAGTTCCTAGGCCCACAAGGAACCAACTGGAGCTTCCCTGTCAACTAGTCTTAGACCAGTCTTTTTGCCTCCTGGGTTTTCCAAGCTTTTACACCATCTCCACCTGTGCACACCTCCTACTGGAACATCCAGGTCAAAACCAACTCTGTCTTTTGTGGGCTTATTCAGTTCCAGACCTCTTTTATTTAAGTAGCAGCAATCCCAGACTTGAGGGCACCCCAAAAAATAGATGGGGTGGTGGGCGTGGCACCAGGGAAACGGTTTATCTCCTGGTTTTCTGTCATGAACCAACCTGAGCAAGCCTCTTCCATGAGCCTGAATTTCCCCATCTCCCTAATGCTAGGGTTGGGCTCGGAGATCTTTGAGGGACCTAGAGCTGTGCTTCCCACCAGGATTACACTATTTTAATTAAATACAACTTAATGAGAGTACAATCTAGAATTCAATTCTTCAGTTGCATTTGACACATTTTAAATACTCAATAGCCACATGTGGCTGGTGGCTGTTCTTGTAGTGCACATCATAAATAGAATATTTCCAACAGGACAGAAATCTCTATTAGACAAAAATGCCCTAGATCCTAGGGTCTGAGGGGTAAAAATCCTCCCTCTAACCCACCATGGGAAGCAGTTCTTGGTCCCAGCTCCAAATTAACTGATGTGATTCTGGGTCCAAGCCCTAGGTGAGCCACTGTGAGGTATATAGTAAGTCTACCCTGTGGAAGCATTGGAACCATAGAGGCCCTGGAAGAGAGAGCTGTGAACTGTGAAGATAGCCAAGACCCCACAGGAAGGTGCATCCCCTCAGGGGCATCTGCAAATTACTGGCAGCCTGCATGGTGAGCAAAGGCCATGTGGGCAGGCAGTTAGAAAAGCAGGTGGCCAGGCCACACGGACAAGGTCCAGGTGGGTTAGTGGGCATGCAGGGGCACTGCAGTCAGAAGGAAGGTTAGGAACACGCCTGCACTTACATGATGACGGTTTTCTTGGGGACTTTAGTCTCCTGCTCAGTGACTACAAAGAAAACAGTCGGAATAGCGAGGGTTACAGATCAGCCAGTGCTTGGATGCTGAACCATTTGAGTGGCATGGCAGTGTAGTAACCTGCTTGGCTTCAGAGCACTGTATCCAAGCCCTGCCTGATCTGCCTGTGTTAGGTTGGAGCCTCAGTTCTGTCCTCTTTAACATGGAGATGACAGTGCCTGCTCTGAGTGGCTGGGGGATAAGTGTGTGTGACCTCAGAGTGTTCCACATGAGGAAATGAGGGTCTTGCAGGGACTGCAGGAAGAGCAGGGGCCCCATCTGGGCTGCCCAGGCAGAAATCCCAGCTCCTTCTTCAGCACATGTGCCCAGGGAGCCCTGTGAACTTGTCAAACTGGAGGTTCCACTTCTCAGAAAGAAACTGAAGGCTGGGGTAGGGGAAGGAGACCCATGGGAGCTAAACTGAGACTGGGATGGCTGGTGCCTAATTTATAAGAAATCCTAATGACCAAAAGCATCTCTCCAGGGGAAGGGAACACTGGAGTCCTAAAGATGGCACATCTGAGCTCTGTATCATGAGGCCATGGAAATCCCATCAGGAGAAACCAGAGACACCTGGACAGAGTCCTGAGCTCTGAGTGAGCAGGGAAGCCTAGATCTCTCCATAAAAGCTTCCCATAAACTTAACTGCCTTGATTGTCCGATCTTTCCATCTTCCTGGAAACAGCAGATGGAGGGCCTAAGTCCAGAGACAGGGTAGGACTCATCTGGGATAAGGCAGAACCTATTCTCACCCATTCTGAGGCCTCTTCCTCTGCAGCTTCTAGGCAGGGTCCAGCCTGCTATGGAGATAACCCTCCCAGCCACACCCTCCTGGACAGCAGGCAGTCCAGCAGATATCAGTGCCCTCAGATCTCAACAGTCCCTCTTACCGTCCTGGGGACATCCACCATTCTGAGTGGAATGCTCAGAAAAATCAAGTGGCATGGCCTGTAGCACACAGTGCTCTGGCTTCTGGTGTGTGGGATTTTAGGCTTTGCTAAAGTCACATAAAGAAAGGGTTTCCCTTAAGTGACCAAGAGTATTTTAAACTTGTCTCCAATTGTGTTCGTGTGAATTAAAGATACCAGCTTTGTCTGTAAGGCCCTTGGAAGCCTCATTTACTTGTGTATGTATGTGCACGTGTGTTTGTGCCAGCTGCCTCTTGGAGAGGGAAGCCCCCTGGGAGAGAGAATGAGATCCAGACAAAATGCCTTGTGTGTCTGGATTAAATTGGACCCAGAGAGATCCACGTTGCCACTTGTAAGCCTGACCCTGTGTGCAGAGCAGTGGGAAAAGCCAGAACTCCTTCCCTCACCCTCCTTTGATTGAAGTCCCATCCTGCTGCTCTGGGGAGTGGTGGTCAGGGAATGTCTTGGCTGCTACATTCCTGGTGCCATTGTTCCTGATCTGACCTGACACCTGATGGGCTCTAAGCCCTGGTGGATACTGGCAGCAATCAGAGGGGGCGCAGCTGTGCGAAGCGGGGCTCCTGGCCCAGTGCAGCTCCAAAAGCGAGGGGGTGGCACCCACCCCACAAGGTCAACTGGGGCTATTCTGGCTGTGGAGCCACCAGGTTAAAGATGAAGCGGCAGGATAGGGTTAGGAAGCAGCAGGTAGCGGGCTCCAATTCCTGGGTCTGTGAGGACTGGATGCCTTGGATGTGAGGTACCATGTTTCTGGTATTGGAGGGCTGCCCCTCTTCCAGACTTCACAGCCATGAGACGTTGACAGAAAGGGACCCATCATGACAATGAAGTGAATGTCTCTGTAGGACGCGCTTGTTGCCAGCCGGAGAGGGAGTGCTGAAATCCTCGCTCAGCTCCTCCCCAACATAAGACACCATATGGCAGGAAGTGAAGGTGCCTGCAGACACCGCAAGGCCCTCTGCAAGGCAGGAACATGGACCCTTGCCCACTCTGTGATGGCTGTGAGGTCGAGCTCCAGATGCCAGGTAGGCTGACTCCAGGAGGGTCCAGATAGGATCCCCGGGACATTGGGCCCCAGGATGGACTAGATCCATTATCCCCAGGCATCACAGAAGCCAACACTCAGGACTTGGAAGGACATGTATTCCAGCCTGTCCTACTGTGAAAGCTGCGGCTCCACCAGGTGTCAGTCCAGCCTCTGCCGGCATGCCTCTGGTGACAGGAGGCTCACCAACTGACAAGGTAGCCCCTTCTAGGTGGGGTAACCCAGAATGGAAGAAGCTGTCCCTGGGCTGCAGCCTGCCCTGTGAGCACCATAGGACTGCTCTCTGACTGAGCAAGCCTGGGGCAGATGCCAGCTGCCCCATTTCCCATCCTGGCCATCGTTAGTCCGGGCACAGCTAGAACCCTGGACTCAGGTGTGAGTGGAGGCCTGAGGTGTCCTGCAGCTAGCTCTCCACCCCCCACCCAGGAATACATCTCCCCTCAGTGACACCCATCCCAGGACCCCAGACACCACCCCAGGCCAGGCTAGGGAGGCACAGCCATGGCACTCTGCTTTTTTCCATGAACAACCCAACCCAGTGGGAGGTACCAGGCCCCTGACATCACTCCCTCTCCTGGGAACCAAACTGGGACCCAGCAGCTGGTGCTCTGCTCTCAGCACGCCTCCCACAGAGCCATCATCCTCAACTTTCCTGCTGCCTATTACGACACCTGGCTGGCCACTGCCCCACAGCCCGCTGGGCAAGGCCTGGCCTTTCTACATACTCACTACAGCCCAGGAATGGTAAGGCAGACGCAGGCCTCCCCCACCCCCAGGGCTGCCCTCCAGCCTTGCTAAAGATCTGGCCTCAAGGCTCACCTCATGCTGTCCCAATAGAGAGCTGGGAACCAGCCCTTGCACCAGGGTCTCTGCATCCCCATCTCTCCCACCCAGACTCCTCCTCGGCCCTTACCACTCTTTCTCCAGGAAACACACTCTGATTGGAAAGGCTGGCAACCAACCTGGCACCACAGTAGCACTTACCTTCCACAGTGGCAAGCTGCTCCCTGCGAAGCTGCTCCCGGGCCCGCACAGCAGGGCTCTGCATGCACAGCTCTACCCCGCCCCTCGCAGAGCCCAGCCGGTTCACCAACTGCAGAACAGATGGCAGGAGCCTGCTCAGAGCCAGTGACACCCTTGTGACCATCGGGGCCATCTCTAACATAGGGGAGGCCCTCCCTGGCTGTCCCAGAGCCACAGAGCCTGCCACAGAGAAAGGGTCCCCACACAGACCTAGCATTGCCCAGGGGTTTCCTAGGTGATGGGGACACTATCTGTATAGCTCGGTGTGGTGGCCGTGTGGGCCCTGCACACTGGAAATGGAACCAAGTCTTTACCTAGAGCTAATGTACTCAAACTGCACGTGTGGCTAGCAGTTACCGAATTAAACCATGTGAATCCAGACCTAACTCCAGTCTGTGTGCCTCCCCAGGAACTGTGGTGGGGGACAGCCCCCACCTGGTCCCACCAAGGCTACCAGCAGCAGCCACACAGAGGAGGTTGACAGCCAGCAAGAGCCACAGCCTGCACACATCTTACACAGAATACCACTGGCCCGGCAGGTGGACAGGTGGTTTTGGGAGAGAAGATGTCACCCAGAGCTCCCACCCAGGTCCCTGTCCTTGCCATGGACACTGGGTGATGGGCTGGGGGGTCCCAACCTCATTAGGGGATATTGGGTGATGGTGGGTCTGCAATTCTCTCCCTCATCAGGGATACTGAGTGATCACAGATCTGGGGTCCTCGCTCTCATTGGGGACACTATATGATGGTAGGTCTGGGGTCTCTTCCTTCATTGGAGACACTGAGTGATGGTAGTTCTAGGGTCCCTTCCTTATCGGGGACACCGGGTGATGGTGGGTCTGGGGTCCTCTTACTCATCGGGGACACTGGGTGATGTAGGTTTGAAGACCCTCCCTCATTGGGAAGACTGAGTGATAGTAGGTCTGGGGTCCCTCCTTTATCAGGGAGTCTGGGTGATGGTAGGTCTGGAGTCCCTTCCTTATCATGTACACCAAGTGATGGTGGGTCTGGGGTCCCCTCCCTCATTAGGGTTACTGGGTAGTGGTAGGTCTGGTGTCCATCCTTCATTGGGGACACCAGGTGATGATGGGTCTGGGGCCCCTTCCTCATCAGGGATACCAGATGATGGTAGGTCTTGGGTCCCTCCCTCACTGGGGACACTGGGTGATGGTGGGCCTGGGGCCCCCCATTGGGGACGTGGGGTGATGGTGGGTTTGGGGTCCCTCCTTCATTGGGGAAATTGGGTGATCACAGGTCTGGGGTCCCTCCCTCATCAGGGACACTGGGTGACAGTGGGCCAGGAGTCGCCTCCCTCATCATGGTGCAGGGACCCTGGGTGACGGTGGGCCCTGAGGTAGGTCCCCTGTGTCTGCCCACCTCACCTCGCACTCGTAATGGCCCAGGTCATCCTTGCTAGCTGCCAGGATCTCCAGCACCAGCAGACCACTTCGGGGCTCACTCAGGGTTCGGTACTTGCTGCTGGGAGTCAGCAGGGCCCCGTCCTTGAACCACCTGAAGCCAATCCCAGGGAGTGAGAAGAGCCTCCCTACCTTCTTCCATTCAAGACCCTCCACTCGCCCACCCTGCAGCACCAGGCTTCCATCCAGAACCCACACGCTCCTGACACCACCCCCCAACCTTCAGAGGGGGCTGCCCTCCCTGGGGCAGGAGCCATGTTCAGAATCTGCCCAAGCCCACACAGTGAGCATGCTGCCTACCTCCCCTCTTGTACCCTGGGTGCAAGCCGCCCAGCCCACCTGATCTGAGGGTGTGGGGCGCCTTCCACGGTGCAGGTGACCTGCACGTCCTCTCCCTCCACAAAAGGAATGGCCTGGACCTTCTTCACGAACCTTGGGGGTACTGTGGTGCCACAGAGCAAGCCAAGGGAAAGAGATACAGAGAGACCACATGACAGAGCAGGACCCTACCCCCACCCGCAGATCTGCACCCCCCATGGGCCACTGAGATGGAGTGGAGTCCGGATGCTGCCTCCTCCAGCCTCCCTCTTGGGGTGGGCTCACCTTGCACCAGGATTTTGCCCAGTGTGCTAGCATTGCCAGCAGCGCTGGCTGCAAAGCACATGTACTGGCCCGAATCCATGCCGGTCAGGTTGTCCAGGATAAGGGCACAGGAGCCGTCAGGGTCTTCGATGAGGATGTGGTGTGGATCCACCTCCACTGGCTTCCCATCTGCAAAGGAAGGCAGCGCTGTCATAGAAGGGACCCTGCTGGGGACAGAAGGCTGGCCTGCCTGGGGGTCACAGTCATGGCGCAGTGCTGGGGGGCCACCCCTGGACCTCAGACCCCTGGTGGGGAGTCCTGCTGGCCACACTGACCCAGAGCCCCATCCCCTTCCCCAGACCTCTGCCCACCGTGTGGCTGCAGAAAGTAGGCTCACAGCTGGAAGTGGGGTCCAGGCAAAGGGACCAAACACCACAGAGGACACACAGAACCTCGGCCACCTGGCCACTGCAGACACACTCAGATACTGCTCATGTCCCTCACCACCATCCAATCAAACCTCTCCGGCCATATAATGGTGCTCTCCTGGGTGGGGGGCCGGCAGACGAGCGTCTTCCCTGGGAAGAACCCTGTCCTCCACAGATACCTAGACTTTACAGGTAGACACCTTCCCACAGCCCTGTCTGTGCCAAACGCAGCTGCTCCATTACAATGGTCCCCAAGCCATGTCCCGACTCACAGAACCCTTGGCGTGCACTTTCTTTCAAGGGACCCCGTTTCAGGAGAGTGTGAGCAGGCGTGCTGGCAGCCTCATGGAAACCCAGCATCTCCTGAAACCCGTGGTTCCTCTCCTGTGGGGCAACCCACCGTCTGCAGGGGACACCTCACTCCGAACATGTGGACAGGGGCGTGCTGCTTTCTCTGTGACCAACCCTGCAACCCCAAGGTCTTGTGTTTTCTGTCTGCCTCGGACTGGCTCATGGGTTTGTAAGCAGGGAAACACTTCAGCGACGAGGAAGCGACACCATCAAGGACATGATATTCCAGGGAAAAAAGGAGATAAATAAGCAGAAGGTCCCGTGGGCCAGGTAACAGGACCTGCGCGAGTCCCTGGGACTCAGTGACAGACTCACTGACCACACTGCGGGGTTCGCTGGGCAGTAAACCCCACTTCCTGTTGCTGCCTGTGGATGGAGGGAGTGTGGCAGGTGGCTGCAGTCTGGGCACCAAGAAGTGGGCTCAAGGACAGATTTGTGGACGGTGCTCTGGTGGACACGCTCTCTCCTCAGAGAACACCCAAGGTTGGCTGGCTTCCTGACAAATCCCAGAGCCCATGCTGGGTGAAAACATAGCTGTCCCCAACCCCGCTGGGCAGTGGACAGGATGGCCAGCACCTGAGTGAAAGGCCAGACACCAAAAGCAAGGGAAGGATTCCTTCAGATGACTGGAAATCCCAGAGAGAGGCTCTGGGCCAGCAGACATCCATCCAATGGGTCACCACCTTGTGTGGGGAAACCCCAGAGAGACAGTCTGGGCCAGGAGACACCCCATCCAACAGGTCACCACCTTGCCTGGAAAATCCCAGTGAGAGGCTCTGGGCCACCAGATGCCCATT
>NC_081568.1:156373144-156423160 GCF_022355385.1 Mustela nigripes | reverse complement strand
CAATGGGTCATCATCTTGCATAGAAACCCCACAGAGAGGCTCTGGGCCAGCAGATGCCCCATTCAACAGGTCATCACCTTGCATGGGAACCCCAGAGAGAGGATCTGGGCCAGAAGACACCCCATCCAATGGGTCATCATCTTGCATAGAAACCCCACAGAGAGGCTCTGGGCCAGCAGATGCCCCATTCAACAGGTCATCACCTTGCATGAGAACCCCAGGGAGAGGGTCTGGGCCAGAAGACACCCCATCTATCAGATCACCACCTTGCATGGGAATCCACAGCCAACCAAGGGGCACAGAGTCTTGGACAGTGATGTGATGTTGCTGCCAAGTCCACATCCCTGAAGGGGACATCGTATCCCAGAGACGTTCCTGCTGCCTGGAGTGGGGCTCTATCGAGCCCTGAACACGGATCGTTACTAAACTGCAGAAGTGTCTTCCTTCTTCCCTCCCACTCCTCCACCACCCTGACCTCTGCTACTGAAGAGATAAGTGACTACAGGTGGGCCTCAGGCAGGGGAGCTCAGATTTTCTCAGCTCTGCAGGAGGCTGACACCTGCATCCACACATGGGATACAAGCAAGGTTCCGGGGAGCAGAGAAGAGTGTGTCACCTTGGGGTCACATCCGGGGACCATGGCTGTGGCTTCCACTCTGCAGTCTGAGGTCTGCTGTTTGGGGTTCCATGGCTGGAACGTGGGAGGGGACATTCCAGGTGGGGACACACCAGATGCAGAGGTGGCATGACCACCAGAGAGAGCAGGTGACAAACATCACTGCTCCCATGGCTCCCACCAGTGTAGACAGGCTGGCTGTCATGGGATCCACTAAGCAGAGCCATGCCCCCACCAGGGGCACAGGGATGCTGCTTTTTCAACCCTCGGTCATGCAGGCCCCATGACCTCTCCGCATCCTCTCCATGCCAGACGGTCAGTCCTCTCGGGAGGGTCAGGACGTGATCCTCTGCTGCCACCATTCAAACCTTCCACCCAGGTGATGACGGTCTGCTGGCCAGCAAGTCAGACGCCCATTCCCCATGCTGGGTCCCTCAGTTACAATAACCAACCTCTGCCTCTTGGGCCTGACACCCAAAGTGCACACACACCTCCAGACTTTATGTACTGGGACACATCCCCCCTTTGAGTCCGGGTCATTTCACGCTGCTGAGACCCAAGGTGCACACTGACCAGAGCAGCATCTGGGACACACAGACGGGAGCTGGGTCCCGGCCCTGCGGGCAGATCAGGGCCACCAGCATGGCCCTGTGGGCTCTGTGCTTCCCGGTGAGGGTCACCCTGGGCCCACCAGCCTCGCTCGGACTGCTCAAGCTGGCCACTCGATTTGTTATCCCACAGACTGTGGACAGGCAGACTGAAGGTCCACGGCAGCAAAGTGAGGTCGCTGCTGGCTCCCTCCTGGGCCAGCAGGGCTCCTGCATGGCATGGCGCCCAAGACCATAGGGACACCGTAAGTCCAGGGTGGAGCCCCAGCACATGGAGTGTGCCCTCATCCTGGCAGATCCAAGGCTCTGGGGGCTCTCTGTAGGGTCTCCTGCCATGACGCTGCTTCAGGCCATGGCAGCCTGTAGCTGTGGGAGCTGCTTCCTCGTGACAGCGTGTGCCAGCGTCTGCTGACCCTTGCCTCTCCTGCCCACCCCTCAGGAGAGCAGCTTGGTCACCAGACAGCCAGCTGTCCCCGGAACAAGTCCTCCCCTCCGGGGTGTTCATGGCATTAAAGGAGCAGAGGACCACCCAACTCTCACCCTGCTGGCCCCTTCAGGGTAAGGTGTGTCCTCCTTTCCCTCGGACACAGACATGGCCTGGCCAGCACACATTCCTGGGGGCAGCCTGGTCAGAAGCAGGGAGTCCCAGGGGCCCATTCTGCTTCCGGGAAACTTTCTGAACTACCTTGTCCCTCTGAACTGGCCATCCCAGGCACAGGTCTGGCCATGGGGGGATCGCAGGATGGGAAGTTGCACTTCCAGGTTCTGTGCGGGGGAGGAGACCCCAGAACATGGGAGCAGTAGGGGCTCCCTCTAAAAGACGACTCCAGGGCAGAGAAGGGGTATGTGGCTCTGACCCTAGGACCCAGGGAAAGCCCAGCAACACCCCAGGTGTTCTCAGCAGTCCCGCCCTTGACCAGAAAGGACAGACAAAGGCCCACAGGACCTGACCATCCTGGGATGGCTCCTTCAAGACCAGGACTTGATTTGGGTCTTTGGGTTGCAGTGGACACTAGGAGGTCTACCTGCCAGTCCAGCCCAGGCCAGGTGACTCCCAGTAAGAGTGTCCTGGTTTACCTGGGGACTTGGACCCCATCAGCTGTGAGGCAGGGCTGGGGCTTAGGACCATGTGGCAGGAGTCTGAGCCCTACAGGGGCTCTGAGAGTCGACAGCTGTGCCTGCGTGAGTGACCCCCCAGCAGACACCCTGGACACAAGGCTCGGACGCGTGTACCCCGGGGGACTAGACTGCACTGCCTGCATCCATGCGGGAGAGAGATGTGGTCTGCATGACTCCACCAGAAGGTGGGAGGCCCCAGGAGCCCCGTTGGAACCCCACTGGACCCCTCCCCAGGAGCTTCTTCCCACCCCTGCAATAAGCCAGACCCTGAGTAGACACTCTGCTGAATTCTGTGAGTCCTTCAGTGATTCATGGACCCCAAAGCCAGTCATGGCACCCCCAAACCAGGTGTCAGAACTAGGAGTGGTCCCGGGGACCCTGGATGGTGGCTGGTGTCAGAACTGGGACCCCCAAACATTGTGGCTCCTGTCATGCCCAGAGCCACACCTGAGATCCCACCCCAGGGCCAGCCTCGGAGTCTACCCTGCCCTCTCCTGGCCGCCTGCCTGCCCCCTAGGGCTCTCGCGTGTTGGCCAGAGAGCAGCTGCCCTTGCATCTGCCTCATTTCTCTGGCAGGCCACAGCACCTCCCTACTTGCTGCCACACATCTGTCTACCAGCTGACCATTGGTCCTCCCACTATGTGGACAGCACCCTTGGGCAGGGCCTAGTTGCCTCTGCATCCCTGGTACCTGGAGCAGGGTGCTAGCCCTCTGTGCAAACATGTCAAATGAGACAGCTAAGGAGAGATCCGGGGTGAGCAGGGTCACAATTTCTGAATCACGGGGGCACAGCCTCTGCTCTGTCCCACCTCGTGCACCTGTGCTCCCAGCCAGGCTGGTGAGCCCCTGTAACAGGACGCCTGTCCCTCACACCTGCCCCCGCCCAACCCCTGACCAGGCCCACCCCTCTGGCCAACTTTTACTGGTGCAACGTCCACATCCCTTAGGCTGGAGGGTCCTACCTTTGTACCAGCTGACGATAGGCTTGGGGGTGCCCGTCACACGGCAGGCCAGCTTCACTGTCTCACCAAGCTCTGCTATGCAGTCCGCCAGCTCCTCCTCAAAATCTGGGGGGTCTGGACACACACACACACACACACACACACTGACTCTGAGTTCTTGGTGCATGGGTCGGCAGCAGCCCTAGGTCCTTGGTCCGTCCCTGGACTCATGAGAAGCCCCAGGGTCCAAAGCTGTGGTTGCTACGGACACCACCCCTTGTGACCACCCATCTGGGTGGCCCTCCTGACTCTAACAGTCTGGGCAACTGTCCTGTGCTGGGGGGCCCTGTGTGAACCTTGAGGCTGCCCTGCACTGAAGTCGGGTTCAGCCCAGCACCCCAACTCAGGCTGCTGAGAGGCTGAGCAAACCACACTCCAGACAGAGCCTCTCCCTCCTGCCTTGTGGGACCGGGCAGGGTGCTGAGACTCAGGGGCGGAAGACTGGGGCCTCCAGGCCTTCCCAGCGTGGGGCACTCACGCCACAGGGGCAGGGCCAGGCGCTGCTGGATGCCACAGATCTCCTTCACCCACGAGTTCTTGGTGATGACCGTGCGCGCCTGCAGCAGGTACTTGCGCACCGAGTCCTCCCGCTCATGCCAGATCTCGAAGGCACGGTCGTCACCCTCCACCTGGTCATTCAGGTCGATGCTGCTCAGCTGCGGGTCGGAGGATGCAGGCTGAGTGTCTGGAGGAACGCAGGCCTCTGCGCCTGCCCCAGCCCCACACTGCCCCCCCGCTGGTCCTCCCTGCCCTACCCCCCAGCCCACCTTCATCATGTTCCGGAAGACGTAGCTGAAAGTGTCGGTGCGGGAATCCCTTCTGGGCTTGCAGACCACCAGGTGGTGGCGGAACAGGAAGACGTGGCGGTGATGGCCCTTCCAGGGCATCCGCGCGCCCGGTGCCCCCTCCCATACAATGAAGTGGCCCTGCAGGAGCCCGACATCAGCCCCCAGCCCACACAGCCAGCCCAGAACCTGCCCCTAAGTTCAGCCTGGAGCCTCTGCATTCAGCCCCGAGACAACCCCCCACAGTCAGCCCAGTACATGCTCCCACAGTCAGCCCGGAGCCCCCGCACTCGGCCCCTGCTTGCGGCCCTGCCCAAACCCTCACCCGCTCCCCCGCACCCTGCATCCCGCATCTCAGCATCCCAGACCTGGCGAATGGGCTCGCCCAGTGCCTCCAGAGTGCCTGGGTAGTTCTCCATGAGCGACACGTGCAGCTGGTTCTCCGCACGCTGCGGCAGGGCGGACACCACCGCGTAGGCCTGCTCCAGAAGCGCACAGTTCTGCCCGTTCCTTGCCTTGTTGCGGATCAGCTCCTGGGGGACACAGCGTCAGGCCTCACCCAGTGGCCCGGCAACCAGGCCTGGGAGGGGGCTGGGCAGCGCACCCCCTACCTTGAGCAGGGCCTGGTACTGCTGGACCCGCTCCACGGGCTGCTCCAGGAAGTGCTGCAGGGGCGGCGGGGGCGGCTGCGACGGGTCTGCAGCCGACAGCACCTCCTCTGTGTACTTCTGTGGGTGCCGTGGGGCGCAGTGGGGGACAGGGCAGTGTCAGCAGAGCCAGAGATGTGGGGGGCTGGGGCAGCAGGGTGCACATGGGTGCCTGTCTCCTCCCCGACTGGCCACACTCCTGCCCCACTGCACGTGTACACGCACGCACCGTCCCTTCTCCCTGGCCAGCTGCACCACTGCACAACTGCACATGCACATACATGCACACGCACATGCACTGCCCCTCCTCCCCGGCCAGCCGCACCCCTGCCCCACTATGTCACCAACGGAAGGTGAGCATGGGGCTCCAGGAGCTATACTTTGCTCAGTAAGCTGTGGGGCCAGGGCTGGGGGGCACCTTGTAGAACTCCTGCACAGCTGTGCCCACCACTGCTGACTCAGCCTGCACACGGCCCACCAGGAACTCCAGGTACTTCTCAAAGGCTGCCTGGTTCTTGATGAAGCACATGGCCACGTCGTCATCGGTGTCACAGCTCTGCAGCTCCCGCTGGAAGCTACGGCAGAGAGCACAATAGTCGGGGGAGAGCGAGGTCTCAGGTCTGGGAGGAAACAGGCTCCCACCCAGGGCTGGGCTGTGTGGTTGCTTGGGACTGAATGCACTGCACTATGGGGGCCATGGGTGTGGTGGTGGGGGCGTCTGTGTGCGTGAGCATCTGTGTGAATGCATGCAGTAAAGGGTGTGTTCATGCAACCTTGCCTATGTGCTGCACGTATCATGTACATATGTGCCTATACGTGGCCACACATGGAGGTATGTGCCTGTGATGCAGGCGTGCATGTGTCCAAGTGTGCATGTCTGTCTGTCTGCATGTCTATGTGCATGCATATCTGTGTGCAGACACATGTGCTCTCTGTGCCATGTACACACATGCCCACACGTGCAGGTGTGTGCAGGTGTGTGCAGGTGTGTGCATGGGGATTCAGGCGTGCGTGTGAGCAGGTGTGCACGTGTGGCTGGCATGCATGTGTTCACATCTGAGGGCCCACCTGCCCACTCACCTGCTGTGGAAGTGGCTGATGTCCTGCACGTTGCGGAAGATGACTGCTTTCTGGCTGGCCACGGCCGTGGGCACATGCGGGCAGTGGTCCAGGTGCTGGATGTGGTGCTTCTGCAGGAACTGCAGCTTGCCCACAAAGGCCTGCTCAGAGCTCAGCAGCTCCTGGATGATAGAGCTGGGCAGGGAAAAGGGAAGAGAGAGGCAAGGGCTTGTCCCAGAGTCTGCGCAGCCCACCACCCATGGTCCGAGCAAGCCTGGCACAGTGGTGGAGGGAGGCAGCCCCACGTCTGTCCCGCCACTGCCACCACAAAGCTACTCATGCCCCACCTGCCAGCCCCTCACCTCAGCCTCATCTTGTATTCATCTTCAGACACGGCCTCCCCTGGGAACTCGGGGGCCTCAGTGGGCCCCCACTCGGGCGACAGCTGTTGAGAAAATGGGGGACAGTGACAGATGGCCTCAGCTCTGGCCCTGCCCTATGGGAGTTAGGCTCCTGGCCTCACAGGGATGACACTCCCAGGGTCCCCACCCAGCCATCCAGTACCTTGAGCCGCTTGTCTAGGTAGGCAGGGGACACCCAGCCTTGCCGTGAGGGGCTGGACTTGGTGGGCTTGGTGCGCACAAGCCAGCGCAGCGGGTGGGCCGAATCCAGCACCTCCACGTACTGGCCCTCCCTCAGGGAGATGGCATCCGGCTCGGCCCCCAAGGGCAGGTAGTCAGCCGTGACCACATAGATATCGAAGATCTGGGGGCATAATGCTGAGTCAGATCTCGGTGGGAGCCACCCTGATATCCCGAGACCCCAGCAGCCCCCAAAGACCCTAGAGAGGTGGGGGACCTGGGCAGGAGCTAGACTGGCCCCCCAAGGACCGAGCAGCCCCCAAAGACCCCGGGTGGGGGAAGCCGGGCAGGAGCCAGCCTGAACTCCTGAGGCCCCAGTAGCCCCCAAAGACCCCAGAGGGGTGGGGGACCCGGGTGGGAGCCAGCCAGGCCTCCTGAGGCTACAGGGTGCCCAACATTAATTTGGGTGAGAAGCCATCCTGAGACTTCATACGGTTTCAGTACAGGCTCAGCAATCTCTGCTGATGGAAATTCCGTCGCGGGGTGGGAGAGGGGATGGCCACCGAGATGTGTGGCCCCCCATCCCACCAGTGCCCTACCCACCCCTGCCAGTCAGAGCACCTCGCCTCGGGAGTCCCCGTCCTCCGACTCTGAGGACGACTCCTGGACACTGGAGGAGGGGCGGGAACGGCCGTGCCGGGGGGATGCGGATGGTGTCTTGGATTCCTCATCACTGTCCCCTCCAGGCACCTGCAGCTTGGCTGGGGGACACAGGGTACATGATCTCCAAGAAGGGCCTGCACCCCTGTCCCCTCCCCACTGGTGCCCAGGGCACATGAACAAGGTATAGCCCAATCCCAGAGCATGGCCACCAGTACCCTCACCCTGCGTGATCTTGGCCGACACGATCTCAGTGATCTGGGACGTGAGCTTCTGCAGGAACTCTTCTGTGCCCACCTCAGCCAGGGACAGGTGGCCATGGGCTTCCACCACCGTGGGCTCTGCTAGGAGCCAGAACCCATCTCAGCCAGTCATGTGCCTCGCAGACATGCCCAGGCACCCCCTCCAGGCCCTGTCCCAGGCTCTGGCATCCGCAGTGCCAAGGATGGCACAGACTTGAGACCATTACTGCCGGAAGCTTGGGAGGGTCGGGTTAAGGGCTCATGAGGGCTGCCTGGGTGAGTGGGGGTCAGCCAAAAAGTGACCCCAAAGGTGGGCAACCAGCACGCAGAGCACATGACCCTCCCTTCCCGCCCATGGTGCAGACTCATGACTTCCACTGAAGTCACAAATCCCCCAGGGTGGGGGAGGCCCTGTGGGGTGGTGGGAGGGGAATAGAAGGACCCTTCTGGGGGGTGGGGGAGAATCCAGGACTGAAGAGGTCTCCATGGTGGCAGCCCAGCACCTGCCCGCCCCTTCCCTTGCCCGGCCCTCACCCAGCCCTCAGTGGCCACCACCTGCGCCCAGGCCCAGTGGCCACAGCTCTGAGCTCTAAGCCCAGGGCCATCAGGGTCCCCAGATCCACAAGGCTCAGAATCAGGCCCCATGGAGGGCAAGCAGTCATTTCTGGGCCTGTAGAGCTGGGGCTGCACCCTCCATGCCTCACCCCTGCACTAGGGACATGTCAGCCCCCACCCTGCTCCCAACCATCCTGTACCTGTCCTCTGCCTGACGATATCAGCAGCAAACCCCGCGGTCTCGGTCATCTGTGCAGACACGGCTTGGGCCCTAAAGGAAGCAGTGTCCTGAGAGATTGCCTTCACCGGAGCCCTCCTCTTACAGGGGACACTGAGGCTCAGAGAGGGCTGCAGTCCAGACAGGATGCCCTGTCCAGGGCCAGTGCTGCTGCTGGCCTGCTCCCCCACACTCACCCCTGCAGGAAGGTGGAGATGAGGGCCTCCTTCACTCCAGCGTGCTCCTCCGCGGCACCCGCCTCCTTGGGCACTATCAGGAGAACAGAGTGAGCCCCCAGGATGACAGCCCACAGCCCTGAGCCAGTGCTGGTTGGGACCCATCCAGCATGTCCCAGCCCGAGGGAGCCCCCAGATGGACATGCTCAGGGTGGCCGGGGGCCTTGGGAGGGCTTCAGCCCGCTAAGCAGAGCCTGCAGGACACTGCTTGGCAGCTGGCCCAGAGGCTGTGTTTGGGGTCTCCCCAGCTCCGGGTTGGGGGGGGGGTTGCTGGGCCAGTGACCCCCGTCGACTCACAGCCGGAGATGTGCAGGCTGGCGGAGCAGAGGGCCTGGCCCGCGGCATTGGTGGCAATGCAGGTGTAGGTGCCCTGGTGCTGTCTGCCCACGTCCAGCAGGACCAGACTGTGCTGCTGGGCCGAGCTGGCCACCGTGTAGCCTGGTGAGTCCCTGCCGATCCACAGCACGCCCCGCTCTGCCTCTTCCCGCAGCCAATGCACCGTGGGGGCAGGAGAGCCTGGGGGACAGGCAAGAGCCCATGGGGAAGGGGTTCCCGGAGCTGGGGGGCACCTCAGATCTGCCTGGGGGGCTTTGAGTAGAGGCAGGAGGGGCCTGCTCTGGTCTTCCCGGGTGGGGGTCCTGGGTGAGAGCAGGGAGGGGCCTGCTCTGAGCCTTCCTGGGTGGGGGTCCTCCATGGAGGCATGGTGGGGTCTGCTCTGAGCGCCCTGGGTGGGGGCAGGGAGCTAGGAGAGCGTTACCTTCCACCTTCACTGAGAAGGTGATGCTGGAACCTTTCTTTACTTTCTTGGAGGTGAATCTTTCCAGGAACCGGGGTGGCACCAGCTGTTGGCCCACATCTGGAGATTTGGCAAACACCGGTGATGACCACATGTCGAGCTCCATCCCTGCTGGGGAGCATGGCCTCTAGGGGCCCCTGCTCCAGCCCCAGCCCCAGGTCCCAGCCTCATCCTGCCTGGATCCTGGGTCTCTGCAGCCTGCCCCCAACCCTGCTCCATCTGCAAGGTGGTATCCCTCATGCCCTTGGGCCAACCCACCTACCCACCCTCTGCCCACCCATGGGCTCACCCAACGCAGGCTTCTCTTCAGGATCTTTGGGGCCTGAAAGAGGCGAGAAACAGAGATCAGGCCTATAGCCCAGGGGGCCTATGTCCCCAGGGGGCCTGTCTCTTCAGGGCCCATCCATGCACCTGTGGGGATCGGGGTCCCCATTCCTAGCCACACCTTCCCTGAGACTCAGTCCATGCAGGGAGCACACCCTGAGGCTCCAGTGGTCCAGTGTGTGGCCTCCCACCCCACGGCCCCAGGAGTGTGGGGGTCGCTATGCAGTGGACACAAGGTCGCACTGAAGGTCAGAGGGGAGTCTGGGCAGCGCTGGGTCCCACAGACACTGCTGGCTCAGGTGTGACGTGGAGGCACCTGGAGGTGCTCAGGGCTTTGGAAACAAGGACGTGCAGACTTCTCCTCCCACGGGAACTGCTGGCCTCTTCCTCTGCACTGTCCATGGTATCCCCACACTTGCCTGGGTCTGTGTCATGGACCCCGTGCCCCCCACCATGCTGGCGCCCATGGACCGAGGAGGCCCAAGTGTGGACACCCCGTCCCAGGGACCCACCTCGGACCAGCAGCCGTGCAGATGAGTAGGCCGCGCCCACATTGTTGCTGATGTAGGCTGAGTACTGGCCAGCATCCTCACGGGTGACCGACACGACCTCCAGGGTGTGAAGCGTCTTCCTGTCCACCATGTGGATGTGCTCAGAAGCCGTCAGGAGCTGCCCGTCTTTGAACCAGTACAGTCGGGGTGCTGGGTAGCCTGTAGCCACGGGGGAGTGGTCAATATTGGTCTCAACCCCAGGGGCACCTGTAATGGCCCAGCCTGCACCTGCCAGCGGTCTGTCTTCCTCACCTTTCACCTTGAGCTGAAACTTGGCCAGGCGTGTGCCGGGGGCCACCTGGAGGTCCTTCAGCTCCTCCACCACCTGGGGCAGCTGGCCCTCCTCTGAGGTTGATTCCATGCCCTCTTGCTCCCGGCTGACAGGGAGAACAGAGAAGGTGGGGTGAGGTGGATCGGGGAGGGTTCCAGCATCTGGGGTGGTATCACGGGCAGTGAAGTGGACCAAGGAGGGGTCCAGAGCCTGGGGGTGTGTCAGGGGCAGTGAGGTGGACCGGGGAGGGGCCCAGCATCTGGAGGGGGGTATGTCAGGGGCATGAGGTGGACTGGGGAAGGGTCCAGCATCTGGGGGGGATATCAGGGGAAGTGAGGTGGATGAGGGAAGGGTCCAGCGTCTGGGGTGTCAGGGGCAGTGGGCGACTTCAGAGTGTCCCTTGTGTGCTGGACAGACACTGCCGGGGCCTGGTGGAAAGCTCTAGTATTCAGACTCTGTCGGTCCCAGACCGCATTGCCACACACTGGGTCTGCCCGCCTGTGCACGGCCCTCTACCTGGACAGGTAGCCCTGGGCGCTGAAGTAGGAGGAGGTCTCCGTGGCATCAGCAGCAGTTTCATAGTCTGTGCTGGTCACTAGGAAAGGAAGAATGGCTGCTGTGAGGCTTGTACCCCATTCGCATGGGCACAGCTACACCCTGGGGGCCAGCTACCCAGATCCTTCCCCCAGATCCATCTGTGGAAATCCCAACCCCAACATATGGCTGTCAGGAGTGGAGCCTTTGGGAGGTAATCAGGGTTAAAGGGGCTCCTGTGGGGAAGCTCCCAGGACCATAAGTGTGCCCTGAGGAGGGGCGTCCCCAGGTGAGGACCCTGGGGGAAGACCATATCTGCCACCAGAAGATGGTGTCCCTGGCACCTTGAGCCCAGACGCAGGCCTCCAGTGCGGCCTCCAGTGCCCTGAGTAGATTCCAGCCACCTGCTCCGTGGTCCTGTTAAAGCTCCCTGGACCCAAATACCCTCCCCCATCCATGTCCTGCCCCTGCACACAGTACAACGTTTGTGACAGTGAAATTTTTAGCAAGAAGCGTGGCCCAGGTTCCCAGCACAGAGCCCCTAAAACCTTTGGAGTTCCCAGTGCTGAGAGCCACAAAGGCATCTTTTGTTACCTAAGGAAGTGACTTTGGAAAGTCCCTCAGGGTGGAGGATGGTGGCCAGGGGACACAACCCTGGACCCGAGGGTAGGGGGCGGGGGCCTACCTTACCTAGGGGGCGGGGAGAGAGATGGAGGTAGGATCCATCACCCACCACCAACGGCCCAGGACTGAATCCATCGGGCCCACGGAACAAAGCCCCCACAAACCCCACAAGGCAGGGCTTGGGGAGCTTCTGGAGACCACATCAGATGTAGGGAGAGGGACACACTGGAGGGACACACAAGCCCCACACCCCTGCCCCAAGCATGTCCTCCATCGGCTACTTCTGAGTCATGTCTTGTCACAATAAAGGGGTTAATGGAGGAAGGAGAGTGTTTCCCTGAGCTCTGTGAGCCGCTCAGCACGTGTGTGGAACCCGTCGAGGGACTGTGGGGACCTCGGGTCTGTCACGGGGGTTGGTGGGCCCCAGACTTGCAGTGTGGTGGTGTGTGGGCCTGAAGCGTGACTGTGTAGGGGATGAGGCAGTCTCCCTCTGCGTGGGTATATTGCTGATTGCGGGGGAGGGGGGGTGGGCGGTGGGGAATGATGACTCTGTTGGTGGGGCTTGATGGGGATTCCGCGTGGGTGTGATGATGATTCTGCAGGAGGGCTTGACGGGGACTCTGACTGGGTGTGATGCTGACTCCAGCAGGGTGGTTTGTGACGGGGACTCTGTGGGGGGTGGTGGTGACGCTGACTCCAAGGTGAGTGTGATGCTGACTCCATGGGGGCATGACCCTGACTCCCTGGGGGTGTGACACTGACTCCATGGGGTGTGGGGTATGATGCTGGCTCCGTGTGGGTCCGATGCCGACTCCCCACAGATGGGGTCAGAGCTGAGTTCATTGAAGGACCCCCGCTGGCCTCAGAGAATTTCTTGTTGATTCCTTACAGATTGGAAACAATGATGAGCCCTGTGATTGCCCCAGCTTCCCGCCTTAAGTGTCCAGGTCCAGGAGGGGAAACTGAGGCAGATCCAGGCATGCTGTCCTGGATGGTGAATGCTACTGGGGTCCACAGGACAGAAGCCAGAGAAGAGAGCAGGCAGAGCACTGACTAGCACGTGCACGTGGAGGGACAAGCCATCTGAAGGGGCCATCGAAACAGTGCGGGGATTCTGCGTTTCCAGTCAGACTGCGAACTTCTACCATCTGTGGCATCAGGTCCTCAGGAAGGCCCTCCCCTCAGCAGAGGGAGGGGGTCAGCCCTAGATGGAGCCCCGCCTGCTCTCCATCCAAGAGGAAGACCTCAAGAAGATCGGAAATACAAAGTATCCAGCCCTGCCCCAACGTGGCCCATCAGAGACACAGGGAGGCAGGAAAACATCCCCCAGTGGGTCACAACCAAGACTGGAAGATGCACATGGAACTGGCAGAAGAGGACATCAAAGCAGGGAAGAGAACTGCATGAACAGAGACCCCCAGCATGCGAAAGAAGACTTCAGGAGCCCTCGTAGGACAAACGACCCACTGATGGGACTGACGGCAGGTTAGCAATGCCCGGAGGACAGCAGAGTTGAGGGGACGATGGTACAAACAACGTGAAATGGAATGCAGACACAAGGGCGGCCGGTGAGAAGGGCTGGCCCGTGGTCACGCCACTGCACACCACCTCACGTGCCTGCAACTGGAGTCCCCCGATGGCGGTGGGGGGAGGGAGGACGCTTGAGGAAGTGACGGCCAAAACCACGGGCACACCTGACGACAACCAGAAACCCCAAATCCCGAGAAGTTCCATGAACGGCAAGCACAGGGAAACACACAGAAGAGTGCACCCAAGAACGGCACCATCCGATGACTCAAAACCAACGAGAAGAAGGAAATGCTAAAAAAAAAAAAAAATACCCAGAGATCATCTTTGAGAAAACGGACACACTGATCCTCGAAGTCTTATAAAGACACATGGGACCCAGACGCTCCGACCAGTCGAAACAGGGGTGAAGCTGAAGGACTCACGTGTCTAGATTTCCAAAGGGACTACAAAGCTGCAGCAGTCAACACAGCGTGGTGTTGCCAGGACAACAGATGCACGGATACACAGGACGGAGTTAGGACCCCAGTCATAAACCCATACATGTCAAGGGAGTCAGCTTTTGACAGGAGTTACACAAAAATTTCATAGAGGAAAATAGTCCCTTCTGTGAACGATGCTGGAACAATGGCATTTCCCTGAGACAAGAATGAACTGGGCCTTTACCTTACACCATATACCCAAACTAAACCTACATATAAGAGTCAAAACTATCAAACTCTTAGGGAAAAAGGGTTGTAGATCTTTATACCGTTGGATTAAGCGACAGTCTTATAGACGTGACAATAAAAGTACAAACAGCTGAAGGAGAAGTACTGGGCTTCATCATGATTAGTAAGTCCTTGTGCATCCAAAAACACCATCAAAAAAGTGGAAGGAAAATCCTCAGAATGGAAAAAAATATTTGAAAGCCACATATCTGATAAGGGCATAGTGTCCAGGATATATGAAGAACTCTGACTACTCAAAATCAAAGCCCAACTTGAAAATGGGCACGAGATCTGAGGAGACATGTCTCCAAAGAACAGACAAAAATGCCCAATAAGCACATGAGAAGACAGGCAGCACTGTCCGTGAGGAGGGACAGGCTCAGTGCTTGGGGCAGCCACTGCTGGAGAGATGAATAACAACAGGTGCTGCTGGGGCAGGGCGGGGGGAGGGGGAGGAGCCCCCACTACTGGGGGCATGCTCAGTGAAGCTTGCCAGTTCCTGCAAAGGTAGCCTCAGTGTGATCATATGGCCAAGCAATTCCACTCCTACCTGTGTGCCCACAAGCTGGACACAGGTCCCCAAATACTAAGGCTTGTACACAGATAGACAAGGCAGCATTACGGAGAAGAGCCATGCTGACCAGCGTGTTGCATCGGAATCGTGTGGATAAGCAGCCCATGTGCACAGAGTGATTTTCCACCCCAGAAACAGGTGAAGCTTACCGTGTGGATGCCCTCCTGAACACACTCGGTGACGGAAACCGGACACAAGAGACCACGTAGCATAGGATTCCATTCATGTGAAATGTCTGGAATGGGCAAAGCCCCAAGGATGGTAGGCAGTTCAGGGGTCTCTGGGGCCGGGGAAGGCGGCATGGGGTGACAGCTAACTGACACAGGGTTTCTCCCTGGGATCCCGGGAATGTTCTGGCACCAGATGGCAGCGAAGCTTGCACTACAGAACGAACACACTAACATCCCCTGAACATTTTATGGGAAGCAAGTATCTGAAATGTTTAAATACCAAGAGAAAAGGCAAGTTTTGCACAGAGAAAGATACGAATGACTTCCTATTTCTCAGTGGAAACTGTCTAAGCAAGTAGACGGCAAGCAGCACATTTAAGGTATGAGAAGAAAAAAAAAATCGTCCTAGCGAAAATAGCTTTCCAAACCACAGGAGAAATACAGACATTGTTTCAGACATACAAAAGCTGGAAGAATTCTAGCATTCCCAGATTATGTTAAAAAAGTTGGAAGACATCCTTCAGGCATAAGGACAGCAATGCTGGAACCCTAGATCGCCACTGCAGGATGAAATGCTCCTACTTTGGTAAACATAAAGTTTCCTCTCGTTCCCAGCGGCTGGCTTCTGTGGGGCTCTGCTGATGATGCTTGGCCACGTCTGTGGCCCTGTGTCCTGCTCGCGTCCGCCTTTTTTTATTTTTTTTTTTTAACACTGTTCACCATTGAGCAATGTTGTTGTTTTCAGATCAAGTTGTTTCCTAGATAATGTGACTGGCAGATGCCTTCTCCCAGCCCGCAGTCCCCCAACGTGGGGTCTTTCTCAGAGCAGAACTTTGTAACTTTGACCGATTTTCCCTTTTGTGGGCGTTGCTTCAGTTGTCAGATGTAAGTAGTCTTTTCCTGGCCACAGCTCCTAAAGATCTCCTCCGATCTCTTTCCTGAAAGTCCCATAGTTTTGTATTTTCTATTTACATCTGTAATCCCTGTGAAGCTCATCTTTCTATGAGGCCGAGGTCTAATTTTTTGGCGGATAAACCCCCGAATGAATCCCTCCAGCGCTACTTGAGATTCTATCCCCGAATCTGACATCCTACCCTTCCTCCACTGAAATGCTCTTGCGCTTTTCTCAAAAACCAGGTGGGCACACTCATCCTGAGCCTACCAGGAGTCACCGGGTTAGAATAAAACACACCTCCTGTCCCATTGTCCCTCGGGGGAACTTGGGGGACTTGGGAACCGTGTGCTTGGCACCAAGGATGACCAAATCCATATTGCTTATTGTACCACAGCAAACGGCCACACGTGCTGGGGGCCTCTGTGACCTGTCCAGACACCCCCCAAGGAGGGAAGACCCCAACCCCCAGCCTGGCCCCAGCACATGGAGCTTCCCAGTCCCCTCTGACCTGAAACCAGTGTTCTCCGGGTCCTCCTGCAGCCCAGCACCGCCCCCTCCCCCAGCTCCCACAGTGGCCCTGGTCAACCCCGCCTCCCGCACTCACGGTCCACGCGGAGCTCGGCCTTGGTGGAAGACACACCCACGCTGTTCTCAGCCATGCAGCGGTATACGCCCATGTCTGCAGGCACTACAGCTGTGATGATGAGCTGGTGACCGCCCTGCTGGTCTTCGCTGATCATATAGTGGTCGTCCTCCTCCAGCATCCGGCCATCCTTGAACCAGCATACAGTGGGCACGGGCTGGCCGGTCACCACGCAGTCGAAGCTCACGGGGTACCCGTCCAGCACCTCCTGGTTCTGCAGTTCAGTCAGGAACACCGGGGCTGCGAGGGGCAGGTAGAGCTTGCAGTGAGTGGGCCCCTGCTTCTCCTCCAGCCACCCCAGCAGCCGGTGGCCCAGCGTGCATCTCTTGCAGGCCCTGCCAGCTTCACCCCATTCTCTGGGAGGGTCCTTGACCTCCCAGCCTGGGTCTCAAGCCATCGAGAGGCAGGGGATAAGAGACAGGAAATGGAGAGTCAGGGGAGGGGATGGGAGACAAATGCTGCGTGGGATGAGGGTCTAGGGCTGCAAGCATGAGACGGTTTCCAGACCTGACGCCAGGGGCTATGAGTCACACCTCACTGTTGTTCCTAAGGACATGCAAGCCAACAGTGGAACAGCTTTAAAATTAACTTCAGTTGCCAGAGCAGGCGAAGGGGGCCGTGGAACTCCACCTTTTATAGCCATCTATCCCAAACCCTCATGGAGCAAGAAACGCAAACCCTAGAAGCCTAGAAGCCTTGTGAAGCCTAGATCGGCTTCACAAAAGGGGACACTGAGGCCTGGAGGAGCTAGCTGGGATGGACAGTGAACTGTGCTACCCCTGAATTCAGGCTCTTTCAGCCCTGTGGGCTGCATCTGCAGCGGCCAGAGGCGGGAGCGCAGCCAGCTCCCCAAGTCTGCAGCCGCTGGGATCCTTCTCCTCCACCGCCCCACCTGGGCAGCAGGCAGCGGGCAGCAGGCAGTGGGCAGCAGGCAGACTCACCGGCCTCCTCCGCAGTCAGTGGGCAAGGCGCCATCACCTGTGTTGCAGCCGGGGGTGGAGCCAGCCTGCTGATGCGCATCTCCACGCCCCTGGGCCCCTGCTCCGACAGGCAGATGTCCACTGAGATGCCCATGGTGCCGAACATCTCCCGGAAGCAGGTAGCCGCACGGTGGGCCTCGTCCAATGACTCGAAGCGGATGTGGACAAAGTGCTGGTCTTCGCGGTACATCTGCCGGTCTGCAGGCTCCTCGGGCTCTGCGGATCCCTCATCCGCACTGAGGAAGATCTCTTCATCTGAGACCTCAGCCGGGCTCTTGGTGCGGAAGAGCCGGTGCAGCCGCCGGGCTGCCCGGCGGAAGGCGTCGTCCAGCTCACCCCCCGAGGAGCTCTCTGCCTCGCTCTCAGTCCCGCTGACCACCACACAAGCGCTGTGGGCCACACGGCCAAACTTGCTGCTCACCTGACAGGTGTAGCAGCCGGCGTCTGCCAGGCCCAGGCCCGTGACCAGCAGGGAGCAGGTGCCATCGCTAAGCTGGTCGATGTGGTGGTGCCGACCGTCCGCCAGCTCCATGCCATCCTTCAGCCAGCGGGCACGCACATCCGCCTTGCTGGACACCACACACTCCAGACGCAGGACATCCCCCACCTGTGCCTCAGTGTCGCTGAACGTGCGGGAGAACACAGGTCCCTCCTGCTGCTTCATCTCCTTTCGGACCTTGTAGCCCTTGAAGGCAGCCTGGATCTTCACGGCTGCTTTGTCCATGGATGGGTCACTCAGGTCCTCAGCACTCAGGTCTCCCGGTGGTGGGTGAGTGGCTGTTGGCTGGTCCTGATGCTTCTGTGGCTTCCCAGGTAGGACTGTGGGGACCCCAGCCTGTGCACACAGGGAAGGTGGGGAAACTGAGGCCCGTGACAGAGAAAGGATGGCACAGGGACAGCTGGGGCAGGACTGGAAGCAAAGTCCAGGGCTCCCGTCCCTGCTCCATGTATGTGTACATCACGCCACTCCGCTTCCTGCCCTCCTGCAGCTGCTTAACCTACGGGTGCCTAGTGACTCCTATGACCTTCGAGATGGAGGCCCGCCCCCTGAAACCACTTTAAGTGGTCACCCGAACAGAGACTGACAGGTTGTGAGACAGAAAGACTAGTTTCAGCTCTAAACAGCCAGGTGGATGGTGGATGGGTGGACGGGTGGACAGGTGGAAGGGTGTGTAGATGGGAAGGTGGGGGATGGATGCGTGAGCGGTTCTGATGGATGGGTGGGGGATGGGTGAGTGGGGGATGGGTGGGTCGACGGTAGATAATTGGTGAAGACCTGAGCCATCCAGGCCTCTCCTTGCAGGTCACACTGGACACTCACCTTGCTGACCAGTGGTGAGGTGCTGGGCCTCCCAGCCTTCTTGAGATAGGTAACCAGGGAAGGAGTGCCTGCCCGGGACTCATCATCAGAGCTGGTATGTGAGAGGTCAGCCTCGCCAGTTCGTGCCAGCTCGTCTGCTGTGGAGTAGTCCTCTGAGAGGTCAGGGGCTGCTTCCTCTGCCTCCTGTCGCAGATGCTGCAGGCGACCATCCTCCTCAGGCAGTTCACTGATGGAGTCTAGCGTGGGCTCACGGCTCATGCGGCGCTTCCGGGCCAGGGCCTCCCACAGCAGGTGCAGGTCGCCCTCCTGGGCTGCCTCAGGGGGGAGGCTGGGCTGTGCAGGGGTCTCATCCCCAGACCCGGGGGTCAGCACCACTGAGAAGGACAGGAGACTGGTCAGCAGGTGGGGGGATGACAACCCTTTACCCCAGGCTGGCCTAGGCTGTGACTGTGGTTCTCCTCAATAGACCAGAGAGTTCTGAAGGCCCAATCTTTACAAGGTTTTGAGGTTCTGAACTGCCCTGTTGGTCTCAGCGTCCTTATGAGGCCAGACCTCAACCTGCATCAGGGCCCTACAGAAGAGGAGTGAGCCCAAGGACAGGACCAGAGTCAGGAAAAGTGCAGATGCCTCAGAGTGTGAGGGGTTCAGAGCCCTGGGGGAGGGGGGAAACGGGGCTGGAGGGGGGAAGTGATGGGGGAGGAGTCAGAGCACAGGGAGGGAGTCAGAGTGGGGGGGTTAGTGCACAGGGGAAGGGGGCCAGAGTTGGTGTGGGGTGCTCAGAGTGCACAGAGAAGGGGGTCCATGGGGAACCTGGTGGTGGTAGGGGTCTTGCAGTGGCTCAGAGCACAGGGCATCGGGGGTCAAGCACAGAGGAAGGGGATCAGAATGGGGATGCTCATAGTGAGGTCTCAGAGCACAGGCGGTAGGAGAACTTTTAGTGTGGGGGCATGAGTTCAGGGGGGAGTGATTCAGTGGGGGATTCAGCATGGCAGTGCTTAGAGTGGGGGACTCAGAAGGAAGGGGGAAGGGAGGTTCAGAGGACAGAGCAGAAGAGCTCAAGAGACCAGCAGTGGGTAGGAAGGCATGTGTTGGCCAGTGTCCTGCTCAGGTATCAGTGTGACCTGAGCTGCCATCTTGTGAAGAAGCTGAGCGACGAGACTATGCATTTCCCCACCTGTCCTCGGTATTCTTTGGTGTGAGGCAGGCTCGTCAAGAGGAACCCCTGCCCTTCCACCCCCAACCAGAGCTGACGAAGAGGAGGGGCCGGCTCACTCCCACATCCCAGGGCTCTCACGCCTTCACTGGGTCCCGAGGACGCACCCTGGAAAGTGGCAGCTGCAGGGGAGGTGGGGTCCTGGGTGCGGCAGCAGCGGTACTCGCCCTGGTCCTCCGCCGAGAATCCCCGGATGACCAGCGTCTGCTGCTGACCCCGGCAGAGAACTTGGAAGCGCCCGCTGGGCTGGATGAGCTCCGTCCCCTTCAGCCAGACGACCTCACCCGCCTCAGTGACCTCGCACTCCAAACACACGTCCTTGCCAGCAACCACCTGCCGGCTCTCAGGAGCGGGGTGCGTGGGAGCCGGGGGCGCAGGAGCGGGGCACGCGGGAGCCCTCAGCACGGGAGCTGGCGGCGCAGGTTCAGGCTCCTGGGGCTCTGCGGGAAACAATGCCACGTCAACAAAGGCTTGCCCCGGGCCCTGCAGCTTGGGGAGACCTCGACCACTCCAGTGGACCTGACCCTCCCCAACCGTGGGGAGTGCAGCAACTCACCCAGTCTCACTGTCTGCGGCAGGTGCACGGGCTCCCCAGCCCCTGCTGGGCCCACAGCAGCCACTCGGAAGCGGTAGGTCTCCCCGGGAGCCAGGTCATCCACCACGCACTCAGGCCCAGGCACCAGTTCATGGCACAGGCGCCACTCGCCCGTGGCGGCCGCCTTCATCTCCACACGATAGCCACAGAGACCGCCGCCACCGTCGCTTGCGGGTGCCACCCATGACAGCGTCACAGAGCGGCTGCTCCTAGCCACCACCTCGGCGTCCTCTGGGGGATCCGGGATGCCTGCAGGGAGGGAGGGCTGGTCCATGGAGGCTCCTGGTTGGCTCCCGCGCATGCCCAACAGGCCTGATTTGGGTCTGATCCTGGCATGTGCAGCGGGCGCGCCTCTGTGCTCAAAGGCCAAGACTGTCTGCGGGAGCCAAGGGACACTGCATGCCCTGAGCCAACCAGGATGGGGGCCACGGAGAGGCCCCCGGCAGCTTCCAGGACTGGAGCAGTAGAGCCCTCCCCATGACCTGAACCAGGCGACCCGAGCCACCCACCCAGCACCGTGAGCCGTGCAGAGGCCACGGCATCGCGGGCAGCAAAGGTGACTTCGCCAGCATGGTGCATCTGGGCACTGCGCAGCAACAAGGCATGGTGGCTGCCATCCGCGGTGACCATCCAGTCAGGGTCGTCGGGCTGCACAGCAGTACCATTGATGTACCAGGTCGCCTCGCCCACCGGCACCGCCTCGCTGAGCATGCAGCTGAAGCGGGCTTGCACCCCGGCTCGCACCGTGGCATCTTGCGGCGGCTCCAGTACGTCCAGGCGCCAGCCTGTGGGTGGGGGCGGTGCGGGTAAGCCAAGGGTGCAGGGGTGGCCTGGGGGAACCCTTGGTAAACCTGCATGCTACCGGGTTCCTACAGCTCTGCCGCCTCCCCCTGGCCGAGGAGAAGACCCAGCCTAGGCAGGAGGAGCCTCAGAGACCAGACTCCAGCCCTGCAGGTCCATGGCACGGGGTCCCATGGGGGGGCTGGTCTCAGAGACCTGGTCCCAGCCCTGCATGTCAGCGGCTCCAGTCCCGTGGGAGGGGGTCTCAGAGACCAGACCCCAGCCCTCCACATCCATGGCTCAGGGTCCTGGGCATGGGAGGGGGGTCTCAGAAACCTGGTCCCAGCCCCGTACACTCCTGGCATGGGGTCCTGTTGGGGGGCGGATCTTGGAATCCTGGCCTCATCCCGTGGCCCCATCCCACCCCCCATCAGGCCCGAGGCTTTGCCCCTGCCTCTGCCCTTCCGCACCCCTGACCTCTGACCGTGAGGAACGCAGACGTCACCACATCCCCCGCCAGAAAGGTGACCCGGCAGCTATCCTGCGGACGCAGGTTCTTGAGCAGCAGCAGGTGACGCAGTCCATTGTCAAAGTAGACCACCTCTGCGTTCTCCGACGTGTGCACGGGCTCATCGTCCAGCAGCCAGCTGTGGGCAGCCACCTCGGGGCGCGACAGCTGGCACTCGAACAGCGCCTCGCCACCTTCCAGCGCGTCCACGTTCTCCAGGCCACGCAGCACTGTGTTCTTGGCTGCGGGGAAGGGGGCAGCTCAGGGCTCCCAGAGCGATCCTAAGGGAGGGCCTGCCCCCATTACAAAGGGCCCCAGGACTGAACAGGAAACAGCGAGTGGAGGGCAGCATATGGTGTCCAGGTGGTGCCCCGCCCACTCCCACACCCTAAGGGCTCTGCTGGCCCCGCCCACTCCCACACCTTAGGGGCTCTGGTGGCCAGGGGGAGGGGGTCTCCACACCAGACTGGTGAGATGGCTCAGAGGTGTTTCCAAGGCACAGCCAGGCTCAAACCCCCGCCCCACCCACACCCCACTGCAGAAGGGGGCTCTGAAAATGCTCCCCTTTCTCCCTGTCCCCAGCCATGCTGAGCTGCTCCCCTCACACACACACACCCGAGACGCACCTCTGCCCTAATCCCCTACCCCTCTCTAGTCCTCTTGTGCACACAGGACACCAGTCTTGATAACTGGACACGTGGTTTTTGTGTAAGCTGTAAGCTCAGGCTGGGCATGCCTGGCCCCAACTCCAGCTCAGGGCCTGGCTGCCCTCTGCCCTGGCTTGCCACCTGCCACGGCCCATTCCCACAACATACCACCTGCTGGGCAGTGATGCCAGTAGGAACAGTCTTAGTGGGCTTCCAGGAGGAGGAGGAACCTCAGATTGGGCATGCCTGAGCCAGGCAAGAGGACTGACAAGAAGGATGGGAAGGAAGAAGGGACTCATGAGGGGCAGCAGGGACCTGGATGCCAGGTGCCAGGTGGGGTCCTGGGAGTGGGGTGCATGTCAGGCCAGACAGGAGTGCCAGGCGACCCAGAGCTGGCCTGGATGCCGGGAAGGCTGTGACCGTGACCCACAGGACCTCAGATGCTGACCTAAGGGAAGGGGGCAGGGCAGCCAGGCGCACGGCCCCAGCGGCTCTCTCAAATGAAACCTGTTCCCAGCCCTTGTGCTCAATCCCAACTTGTCCACTGAGTCCACCCTGCAGGCAAGGGTGCCCGCTCTGGACAAGGAGCCCCAGGGAGAGAAAGGGGCAGAACAGAGCACCAGAGAACCAGTCTATGTCCCTCTTATGGCCACCTTCCTGGCCCTGGGCTGCTGGCACCACAGACCTGACATCCCCACATCCTGGCCCCTTCCCTCCCTGCATCAGAATCAGTGGCACCAACAGGGGTTATGTCTATGTCTGTACTGGGCTCAGATGGCCAGGCGGGGGTTGCTCTTAACCATTGCAGGGGAGCAGGGCCACACCTGCCATCACTGCTGGCCCTCAGCATCCGTAGTTCCCATCCCAGATGTACCTGCTGCTTTGCCTTGATAAAATAACAGACTTCAAAGCAACAGTGAGCCCCTGTGCCCTCGCCTGCCCTCTCCTGCTTCTTGGGGCTCTCTTGTCCGCACCCCCTGCCCAGATGCCCTCATGCCTCAGGCCCATCCCCGCCTGGGCTCCCATGGGGCCCCTCCCCATAGCTGCTGGCGGCCATCTCCCTTTCCTACAGCCCCCACAGGGATGGCCCCCTGAACAGGGGGATTGCTGTCTATTCTGAGCCTTGCTCCCAGCAACCAAAAACAAAGCATTTTAAAAACTAGGTTCTGTCGAGAGTGAGGGGGGTGCCCCATCCGGCAGGTGGCCCCTGACCACTGCCTCCAGCCTGCAGCTCACTCATCCCCAGGAGGGGTTCCGATTTTCCCAAAGGGGAAGTGTCAGCAACCAAGAGATGTCCCCCTGACGGGGGCTGCCATCCGCACCCCACTCCTTGCTCCCAGAGTGTGTCCTTGCTGCACTGCAGTGGGGACACAGGCTGGGGCACCCTTGGGGGGCCGGCCTGGATGGGAGAACAACTAAGACCCCAGGCTCAAGGAGCGCAGCCCAGCACCACATCCTGTCCCAACAGGCCGCTCTGGGAAAGGTGGGCCCCTGCCTGCTGGACCCTGTCTTTCCGGCACAGTCACACGGCCTCGGCTGTCACCGCCTGCCTGGGCTGTCAACACTGGCCTTGGCAGCACTTGGGATGGTCCCAGCCATGCCAGAGCCGTGCAAGGCCTCACCTTGCACATGGAGCAGGGCTGCCACGCGGGTGCCCGCAGCCTCACAAGAATAGATGCCACTGTCGCAAGGCAAGGCTGGCCTGAAGGACAGCCTGGCCACGGTCCAGTCCTGCTCTATGAAGACACGGCGCCCGTCAGCGCACACCTCCTGTTCGTCCATCTTCCACGTGGCCTGCACGGGCCGTGAGTACTGGCAGAGGAGCTCTGCCGAGCCGCCCTCCTCCACCACCAGGTCCTGCATGGCACTGACCACCTCCACCGTGGGATCTGTCGGCCGACACCCCGGGCACGCGTCAGCCAGAGCGGCCCGGCCGCACCCTACCCGCCCTGTGCTCTCAGCAGCTCAAGCAAGCATGAAGCTGTGGCAGGAGGGGCCCCGTCCCGGCAGCCTGAGCCTCACCCCTGCCCACCACCATCCCCTGGCGGCTCCCCTAGGCCCCTCCTCATCCCTCTCATCCCCAAAGCCCTACCGCCCTCCCCACCCCCGGCCCAGGCCATACTCCCCTCAGCAGGGACACGACACCTGTTCTCAAAGCCCCCAGGCCCTGCTCGGGGTCTGTGAACTCTGCTGGTCACACACAACACCCCCAGCCCAGCTCGTCCCTGCTCCAGGGGCCTCGCTAACCTCCTTGGGGTCCCCATCCTCTCTTAGCCTGCTGAAATCCTACTCAACAAATGGATCACCCCAGGGCGTGGGTGCATGTCCATGTGCAGTCTGCCTTGGTCCTGGGGTAAGAGTGCCAGGCAAAGGCTTGCTGAGTGGTTAGATGCATGGGACCAGCTGGGAAGGACAGCACGGGAGAACCTCTCAGCTGTCCCAGGAGTTCCTGACACCCCCACAGCTGTCCCTCCCAGAGAGCCCGCAGCAAGGGAGGCAGCAGCTAGCAGGGAAGGTGCGGCTCTGCCCAGGACTGGGAAGGGGGCTCTCCCCTCCCGACTGCCCTCGTGGGCTCCTCCTCTTCCCAGGCAGGAAGAAGTGTCTGGGCCCCACGGGTGGCTGAGGAGGGGCATGCCTTACAGCTTCACCACTCCCCAGCCCCACCTTCTCTCCTACAAGTCAAGAAAGCAGACCTCCCGCTGCGCCTGCCCTGTCCACGTCCTGGGGCCAGCCCCAGACCTGCCGCCCAGGGAGCCCGCAGCAAGCATGCCAGGTCAGCGGGTGCAGAAGCGCCAGCTCAGGGCAAGGTCCCATCGGCCAATACCTTTGACCAACAGCTTGGCCGTGGAGACCAGGGGCCCTGCACGGTAGGTGATGGTGCCTGAGTCGGCAACCCCCAGGCCCGAGAGCGTGAGGGAGTGGAAGGTCCCGTCACGCACGGAGATGGCGCTCTGGGGGCTGTCCTGCAGTAGGGTGCCATCCAGCCACCAGCGGGCCTCCGGCCCACCGGCGCTGGACACCTCACAGGAGAACGTGGCCACCTCCCCCGCAAAGACGTCCACATTCTGCAAGCCACGTACCAGGCATGGGGCCGCCTCTGCGCGAGAGGGCAAAAGGAGGGGGGCTGGGCATTCTGGGTCTGTGGCACCAGCCTGGGGTCTGAGTCTACAGATCCACCCCGGCCAGCTGGCCCGCCTTGCTTGCAGAATGAGACCCAGAGACCATGCACGGCAAGCCCATGGAGGACGGGTTCAGCCCCCCTTGCAACTGACACCCCCAATGGCACACAGCCACTTTCACCAAAGGAGGCTGTTGACCTGCCTCCATGCCCTTTTCAGAAGGCACGGCGCACATACCCTAAGCCCCCAAACTGGGGTCTTTGTGGAGTGGAGTGTGGAATGAGAAGCTGTGGGGCCTACTGCTCTGGTGTGGTGTGGGATCTCCCTTGGGACATAAGCTTTCCATCCCTGGAGAGACGGAAGCAGGTATCTCTCCCATTCCCACAGTTCCATCTATGCAGATGTGCCCTAAGGTCCCTCTAGCCCTCAGATTCCCAGGCCCTAATGCTGCATGGCAACTGTTCCCCTGCCCTGTCACACAGTGGGGCCTGAAACCAGGGCCTTCCCAGATGCAGATGATGCCTGCTCTGTACCCCTGTACCCACCATGGCTGACCCCTCCCCCAAAAGGCCCTCCATACCCTTCCTGAGGCTGCGCCATTGATGCCCTAGCCCCCACCTGCCCTTCCCTCTCTCCCAAAAGTGCACACCTGACTCCATCCCCACGCTACCCCATCAGTTCCCCATTCCCGTCTCCAGCAGAGTTCCCAAGTTCATCCACATGCCACCTGTCAGGACACTCATTCACACATCCCCATGCTTATGGCCCTCCCCACAAGGCCATGGGCAGGATACTCCAGCTGGGGTCACCAGCCAAGACTGGCCAAGGCACAGCCCTCAGTAAAGTCTGCAAGGCCCAACCCAGTCCCATGCTGCCCCCTCACAGATGCCCAACCTGATGAACATATGACAGCCTTCCTGGACCCACTCTGCACAAGACAACCAGGTTACTACCCCTCTCCCATCACTCAGCTTGAGGGCACTGCTCTCTGGAGCCTTTCCCAGCCCCATAGTTCACAGAGCTGTCTGTCCGCCCTCTGAAGATCTGGTGGAGAGATCAGGGGACCTCAGATTCAGGACTCATTCTGTCTCTGTGTCCAACTCCCACAGCAGACTGAGGACTCACTGGGACAGAGCTGCATCCTTCCCCTCTCTAAGTAGGTGATGGTGAGGTAGATGGTGGATAGATGTACAGACGCACAGATGGATGGTGGGTGAACAGATGGACGGATGGTGGATAGATGAGCAGATGGATGGTCAGATGGTGGATGGATGGATGAACAGGTAGATAAGTGGACAGACAGAAAAATGGGGTAAATGGACAAGTGGATGGATCTGTAGATGAATGATGGATAGTGGGTGAGTGGTTAGATGCATGGGACCAGCTTGAAAACCGGGAGTAGGACAGCACGGGAAAAACCTCTCAGAGTCAGACACTCAGAGATGACCAGCCCTGGGGACAAAGTATAAACCAAGGTAAAGTCTTCATATACTGTCTACAGGTCTGGAACCTTATATACTCTTGTCTACACCTACATGCATCATAGCTTCCCTGTTGCATCAGCACTTGGAAATCTGTTGGATGCACAGCTGTGTATCAGTGTAGAAATGAGCACATGGACTGGTGTCACAACAGTCATTGTATGGAGGGTGGAAATCCCAAAGGCCCTGCCTCCACCGCAGGGCCCAGGCCCACAGCAGCCAGCCTCCCCACCTTCCTCCTGTGGACAGCACTCATCCCATAGTGGGATCCCCAAAACACAAGAATGTCTCAAGCTGACATGCACTGGTCCATCTTGTTGGGCTTCTGGTCTGTGGCTTTAACCACGAAGGGGTGGAAAATGGGTTACCCCAAGGCAAGTTCACCTCTGGAAAACTTGGGTTTCTGGTCATACCACCTCCAAACAGCTCCCTGAGTAGGGAAATACAGACACCCACAGGCAAGGGGCTGCTTAGTGGAGGGGGCTGCCCACCTGTGACCTTTAACTGGGCCTCCGAGCTACATGAGCCCACTTGGAAGCTGATGGTTCCAGCATCCTCTAGGGTCACCTGAAGGAGAGAGGGGTTCTCAGCCTGGCAGCCCTGCTCCCACCATCTCCACAGGCCCCCAACCCTGTGTTGGGACCTTCCCTCACCCACACCCCTGGGAGCACCATGGCTGGGGACAGGTCCCAGAAAACCCACCTTGTGCAGGGTGAGGCGATGGAGCGTGCCATCTTCTACAGTGATGTCATTCATCTCATTGGCCTGCAGCGGTACCCCTCCCAGGGCCCAGCGGGCCTCCTGGCCAGAGGCTCTGGACAGCTGGCATCTGAAATGGGCATCCTGGCCCTCGCTGAGCTGCAGGTCCTGCAGGGGCTCCAGAATGGTCACCTCAGGGACTGCACAGTGGGAGACAGTGTCGGCCTCCCAGTCAGCAGTGCCTCTCAGTCCCCAGGGTCTGCCGCAGCACCCCACCCCAACTCCTGAAGATAGGCACGTGAGGCACCACTCCATCCCAGAATCACCCAGCACAAGGCCAGCTCCCCACCGGTTCCCCACCCACAAAGGCAGGGATCCAGGGACCTGTGTCTGGGCCACAGAGGGCCCGAAACCCCCAGCCCAGAGTGTGCAGCAAGCCTGCTGGGCCCCACTACCTCGGACAGTGAGCTGGGCAGAGGACGTGTGGACGCCCACGTGGAAAGAGATGGTGCCTGCATCCTCGGGGGTCACGCCCGTCAGCCGGAGAGTGTGGGTGCGGCCTCCCCGCACGGACACTTCCGTCACCTCATTGTTCTGCAGCGGCAGGCCCTGGAGACGCCACTCCACATTGGTGACTCCATCCCGTGACACCTCACAAGTGAACTCCACGTCCCCATCCACCTGCACCTCGGCATCCTCCAGCCCCCGCACAATGGTCACCTCCGGCTCTGGGGGGTAGGTCACAGGTCCCTTTACCAGCCAGGCCAGAACACCTGAGCCAACCTCCCAGTCCTCCTCCTCCAGGGAAACCTTCCTGAACACCCTCACGCTCTTCTCGTCCCAGACCCTTTGTGCCCCACACACTTGTTACCATGACACTCGACTCCTAGACGGGGCTGGGGGTGCCTGTTTGGAAGGAACGTGGGCACTTGTGGTGTGCTGGGCTCCACCCACCCTGTGGCCAGCCCTGCCTCGGCCAGGACAGCAGGAAGGCAAGCCCTTTTAAAACAGGTGGGGCTCCATGAGGATGACCAGGCCAGGCTGCCCGCCTGTGGGCTTGGAATGCAAGGCAGTTTCCAGGGCAGGGGGGATGCAGTAGTGATTCCCACTATGAATACTCCTCTCTAGGAGCACCTAAACCAGAGGGAAGTGGAAAGGAGGAGAGCCAGTAACCCCAGGGCCCTTAGAACAATACCCAGACAAGGGCCTGGCCTTAATGGGAGCTGGGCCAGGCCAAGTGCACCCCCAGAGCAGCCACAGGAGGAGAGGGGGTGGCAGGGAGGGCTCACCTCTGACCCTGACAGAGGCCACGGTTTTCCGGCCGCCAGCCACACAGACATACTCGCCCGTGTCCTTGGCCTCCAGCCCGTGGATCAGCAGCTCACATGTGGTCCCCAGGCGCCTTATCTCATATTTGGGGCCCCCGTGCAGCTCCACACCCTCCTTGAGCCACTGCACGGGGACACCGGTCTCTGTCCCACTCAGCTCACAGCGCAGCCAGGCCACACTGCCGGCCTCCTGCTCCGTGCTCTGCAGCTCCTCCTGGAATATAGGCCTAGGGGCTGGGGGGCCAGGGAGGGGCGCTTAGGGCTGCCCAGCAAGGCACCCCCACCCCGGCACCCTTTCGGGGACTGAGGGCCCCGAAGAGGGCAAGGTGCTGCTGGGCAGCTCACCTCGGATGGAGAGGCTAGCAGTGCTCTGTGAGTCGCCCGCGTTGCAGGTGTAGTGGCCAGAGTCCTCAGGCTCCACGCCCCGCACCAGCAGCTCAGCAGTCCTGCCCTCCTGGACCATCTGGTATTTGGCGCACGGGAAGAGCTGCAGGGACCCTTTGCGCCACTCCACGCTGGCGCCCTCTCGGCTCAGCTCGCAGCGCAGGCGCGCCGTGGCGCCCTCGTCCACCTCCTGGGCCTGCAACTCCCGCAGGAACCGCACAGGTGCAGCTGTGGGGACTCAGAGAGCGTGAGGGCAGGCGCCGGGCCAGGAGCTCAGGGGGCTACCGCGGGAGCGCAGGGGGTGTTGCTGTGGGGAGGGGAGAGAGTGGGGGCGGGGCCCAGGGTGCCTGCAGGGCTGCAGGGGAGAACAGCCAGGGAGCAGGAATAAATAGAGAAGGCACCACAGGCACTCGGCTGAGGTTTCTGGGGAGATGAGACTAACCGCTGGGGCGCCATGGCAGAGCGGGAGGGGCCAGCTGCTAAGGGTCTGGGTGTCGGAACCACGGGAGCGTGGCTATGGGGGTGTAGGGGCGTGGCTACCAGGTGCAGTGGGGGAACCTCAGGGGCGTGGCTATGGGGTGCAGGGGCATGGCTGCAAGGTGCGGAGGGGACCAAAGAGCCCTGGCTATGGGTGCAGAGGGTTACCAAAGGGGCGTGTCTATGGGTACTGCACAGAGAACTGCAGGGGGGTTTCAAGTGGGACCTTCAGGGGCGTGGTTACAGGACTGGGGTGGGTCCCGCAGGAGTATGACTATGGGTGCAGAGGGGAACCGCAGGAACAAAGGTACAGAGTGCAAGAGGGGAACTGTAGGTGTGGCAACACGGTGCAGAGGTGAACCACAGGGCCCTGATGGTGGAGGGAATCACAGGGGTGCAGCTGTGACGCCACGGGTAACCTCAGGATCTCAGCTACTATGGTGAGGACAGTGAGGGCTGAGCTTGCTGCCAGGCCTGACATGTCCCCCATGGGATGCCCAGGGTGGTGCTGCAGCCCTGAGGCACACCCCAAAGCACAGGGGTCCTGCATGTTGCACGGGTCTCGCCTTGGGGCCCACCTGTAACAATGAGGGTGGCACTGGTGGCCTGGGGTCCACAGGCACATGCGTATTCGCCCGCATCCTCCCGGCGCAGGTCCCTCAGTACAAGCTCCACCGTGGGGCCCCGCTGCCGAGGCTCCCTGCGCCCGTCAGCCTGCACCTCCAGGCCGCCCTTGCTCCAGACCACGGTGGCGTTGGGCTGGGACAGCTCACACCGTAGGGTGACCGAGGCCCCCTCCTCAGCCTGCAGGCTCTGCAGGGGCTCCCTGAATACCACCTGTGGGGCTGAAGGGTAGGCGGGGGGCCGAGAGACACAGAATCAGCCCCGCCATGGGCATCCCAACATACAACGGGACACACTGAAGGCAGACAAGTTGGGCAGATTGGGGTGAGGTGAGAGAGAGACACAAGGGGAGAATTCTGTCCCCACCACCTGGAGAGACCCCATGAGGATATGAGGATGGAGGCCAGTAAACAAAGGACACAAGACAGTAGAACAGACATAGGACAGAGGAGGGGAGTGCCTCTGACAGCCATAGAAGATGCAGAGACACAGAGACAAGGACAGGCACCCATACACTCCATGTGGTTACACATGGTCTTTACACATGACAGTAAGCTTTGCCAACGTCCTCTCCTGCCCACACATGCATGAGTACTTTGCAGCATCCGTCACGCCAGGCCACAGATCTCCAGCGCACACACGGTCCCTTCCTGCCTCAGGCTGACTCTGTCCCCAGATCTGAGGGTCTCGGACCCCTTCCTCCACTCCACAGGGTCTGCCTTGCTCAGCTCACAGCGCAGCATAGCTGTGGCACCTTCTGTGGCCTCCTCATCCCTTAGACTTTTTGTGAACTTGGCAGGCAGGGCTGGGGAGGGTCAAGGTGACACAGAGAATATCGGACTATCTTGGAGACACTTTGTCCATGATGGAACACCCACAAGAATCACAAACAGTAAAGGGTCATGGCGTGAATGACTCAATAAACACACAGATACTGAGAAAGACAAGTAGTCCAGGGTAGACAGACACAAGCCTGGACATGACATCAGGATATACACAGAATGAGGACATGGAGGGTAGGAGAAACCAGTTAAGCCCACCAGTGAGATACAGACAACCACAATCCTACTAGAGAGAATGTGGTGACAGGGTGACACTATGCAGACACTAAGCCACAGGTCCACATAGTCACATGTGGTCTTTACCCCTGATAGTCAGAGTGGCTGATGTCTTCTCCTGCCCGCACACACACGAGTACTCCCCGGCATCTGCCATGGCCAGGCCACGGATCTCCAGCTCACACGTGGTCCCATCCTGCCTCAGGCTGACTCTGTCCCCAGCTCTGAGAGTCTCAGATCCCTTCTTCCACTCCACGGGGGCCTCCTTGCTCAGCTCACAGTGCAGTGTGGCCGTGGCCCCTTCCGTGGCTTCTTCCTTCCTCAGGCCCTTGGTGAACTTGGCAGGCAGGGCTGGGGAGTGTCAGAAAGACACAGACATAATCACGGTCTCTGACCACATGGATGAGATGGGACACAAACATCACAGAGGAGACACAGACCCAACTGGACGTGGACTACGTGCTTGGTGTGTTGAGCATATGCTGTGAGCTATGGCTTCCCTCAGCCTGGCCTGTGCTCAGTGTGGCCGTGGCCTCTTCAGTGGCTCCTCAGGACTCACACTTGGTAGGACTCTGGCCACCACAGCTGGGGAGAGTCAGACACAGGAACAGAGATGTTGGGGGCAGAACACACTGGGACAGAGGACAAGACAGGCTCCCATAGGACAACAGGACCAGCAGTGACCAAGGACTGGGAAGTGGCTGGGATGCTGGCTTCTCGTGGTTCACACAACAGCCCAGGAGAGAAGGCAGATTCCATGGAGTAATGGATGGGGGGTAACACCAAGAGAATGTGGGAGAGAAGAAACATGAACACGGACTGAGAGCAGGTGGATATCACAAAGTCAACTGGACACCAGAACACAGCTCTGTTTGACCACACATGGTCTTTACCCCTGACGGTCAGCATGGCTGATGTCCTCTCCTGCCCGCACACACACGAGTACTCCCCGGCATCTGCCACAGCCAGGCCACGGATCTCCAGCTCACACGTGGTCCCATCCTGCCTCAGGCTGACTCTGTCCCCAGCTCTGAGGGTCTCGGACCCCTTTTTCCACTCCACGGGGGCCTCCTTGCTCAGCTCACAATGCAGTGTGGCTGTGGCTCCTTCTGAGGCCTCCTTGATCTTCAGATCTTGGATGAACTGAGCAGGCAGCGCTGCAGAAGGTCAGATGTACAGAAACCATCAACCCCTCTGGAGGACTAGGGGCACAACATGAACACTCAGGATGGGAACAGCAAAGGAGTGGAGAGGAGATCACACAGGCCTGTGTGTGTGTATGTGTGTGTGAGAGAGAGAGAGAGAGAGAGAGAGAAAGAGAGAGAGAGATTGTGAAGGCTTCTGGCATCCTGCCTTGAGGTGCAGTTGCCCTGGGCACTGGCTCTCTCTAGGCATCTTGTCGTCTCAATGTTCTCCTACCCTAACCTTTCATATGGTTAAGCTCTGGCCTCATCTGTTCTGAGCTCCAAGCCAAGCTCCTCTAGGTCACAACCAATGTTTGTGATGGGATGGACATTTCTCATGGAGGAATCCCCAGGAGACATTTCCTGGCCATGACATTCACTGCTCCACTCTTGCCTCCCATCCCAATCTTCCCAGACTTGGAGGGGCATCCATCCAGTACTGGACTCACCTGGGCTCACTGATGCCATTCCCACACACTCTAGGCCCCACCTTCTCAACTTCATATGTTCCTGTCCAGACCCCACCAGACACTCACTCTCCTCAGTTACAGGTGACCAGCATCTACCCTGGTCATACCACGTTGTGGAGGGACTCATCTTCCCCCAAATTCATATCAGATCCCCAACCCCACGACAATAGACTGGGGCTACCTTTGGAGAAGGGGGTCTTTCAAGAGGTGACTAAGGTAAAATGAGGTCACTAGGGTAGGGTGATCAAAAAAGGGGGATCAGGATATAGGCATGCAGAGACAGCCAAGGTGAGGGCACAAAGAGAAGGCAGTCATCTGTAAGCCATGGAGAGGCCTCCAGAGAAACCAGTCCTGCACTGCCTGGATTCTAGACTCCAACCTCCAGGATTGGGAGACTCCACTTTTCTGCTGTTGAGGTCACTTCTCCATTGCACAGCCATGCCAGTTTTGGTCTCAGGAGTGGGTTGTTGCTGTTACCAAGAGCTTCAGTTGTGGCAGTGGCTTTGGCACTGGGTGTTGGGCAGAGGCTGGGTTTCGGTGGGCAGCTGGATCAGTGTGGATTGCCTTGAGAAAATCATGGTGGGACGTGTCCATACGCACACCATGGCACATTTGGTGAGGCCCAAAGTGGAAATGAGGAACAGTTTATGGGACACTTGGAGGAAAGGTGGTCTTTGTAGGAAGTGGCAAGGAAGCTGGCTGAGTGCTGTCCCAGAGTCTGCAGAAGGAGGGACTCGCAAGCAGTCAACTTCCATGTGTAGCTGGGAGGATCTCTAAGCAAAGAGTTGAGGGAGCAGCCTTCTTTCTCCCTGCTGCTTGTGGTGAAATGTTAGAGCAGGGAAGAAGCTGGAAACAGAGACAGGGTCACCCTGGAAGGATGTGCAGAGGGTTGGTCTGATGAACTAGACTCCGGCAAATGGCACAGGAGACCAACCAGGCTGTTGAGGGCATCTGGCACTGTGTCTGAATCAGACGGAGATGAAAGGCCAATACGATGGAAACCATCAGCCTTGTGGGGTTCCTACAGGGTGGGCCCATGAGCTGCCCAGCTGTGCACACGTATTATCCTTCCACAGTGGAAGAGAAGGAAACTGCAAGCTCTTTAGAGCTTGCAGGGCTGCCATGGCACCCACAGACCAGGCCACCTCCATCCACAGCTGCAGCGACAAGTTCATCACTCATGGGCCCAGAGGCTCCTTCTCCAGCCTTAGAATCCAAGAGTCTACGCTGCTCGTTCTTGCACCCCTGGGGACCAGTGACCCGCTCCTTCATTCCCATTCCTCCCCTTTGGAGCAGGAATGTGTATCTTGCGCTGGTTGCCCTGCTACATTCAGGAGGTGCAGAGCCTGACTTCACAGGTTCACAGCTGGAGAGGAATCTGCCTTGAGTCTCAACTGGACCTCATGATGTGCTGCCGTCGCACTTTGGATTCTGAGATGACCCTGGAATCAGTTAAAGCCTTGGGGTATTGGGGACGGGCTGAATATACTCCACATGGGAGAAGGACGTGGATTTCGGGATGGGGGCAAGAGGACAGAGGGTCACAGACGGGCTGTGTCCTACCCGTAAATCTGCACACTAGAGTTGTACCCCCAGGACCTCAGAATGGGAACATATTTGAAAATAAGTTCTCCCAGGAGGTAATGGGGGGAAGACAGTTCACTGGGGTGGGTCATTATCTAAACATACTGGTGTCCTGATAAGAAGAGGGGATCAGGATGCAAACACACAGAGGAACAACCAAGTGAGGACACAGGGAGGAGATGGTACATGTACACCAGGGACAGAGGCTCCCAGCTCCTTCATCACAGACTTCCAGCTGCCAGGACTGTGGCCACATGCAGTGCTCGTCACACAGTCCATGCTAAGACAGAGCACTTCAGACACTCCTGCAACCTCCACAGTCAAGCAGACCCTGTCACCAACAGAGCGCCTGGGCAGTCTGGCCACCTTATCTCTGAACCCCAGCAATGACCCTTGTCCTGCACACATTGGGCTCAGGACACACATCCTCCCAACTCCACTTCTGGGCCCACGGCCTGGGCCTGTCAGTAGCCTGAACATGTGCCACCGCCCTGGGAAGCTCTCCTAGTGTTCACCTGAAGTCCCTGCATCATCCACCCCTGTGGCCTACACATGAACACCAGTGTGTTCTTCATGTGAGTTTGTGGGTGCACCACATAATGGTCATCGTGGGGCCCTGGCGTGACAGCAACACTAAGAGATTCAGGGAATGCACAGAGTGGGAGAGAGACGGAAATTACTCAGGTGGCCACACATGGTTGTTACCCCTGACAGTCAGCATGGCTGATGTCCTCTCCTTCCCGCACACACACGAGTACTCCCCGGCATCTGCCATGGCCAGGCCACGGATCTCCAGCTCACATGTGGTCCCATCCTGCCTCAGGCTGACTCTGTCTCCAGCTCTGAGGGTCTCAGATCCCTTCTTCCACTCCACGGGGGCCTCCTTGCTCAGCTCACAGTGCAGCGTGGCCGTGGCCCCTTCTGTGGCTTCTTCCTTCCTCAGGCTCTTGGTGAACTTGGCGGGCAGGGCTAGGGAGTGTCAGAAAGACACAGACATAATCACGGTCTCTGACCACATGGATGAGATGGGACACAAACATCACAGAGGAGACACAGACCCAACTGGACGTGGGCTACGTGCTTGGTGTGTTGAGCATGTGCTGTGAGCTGTGGCTTCCCTCAGCCTGGCCTGTGCTCAGTGTGGCCGTGGCCTCTTCAGTGGCTCCTCAGGACTCACACTTGGTAGGACTCTGGCCACCACAGCTGGGGAGAGTCAGACACAGGAACAGAGATGTTGGGGGCAGGATACACTGGGACAGAGGACAAGACAGGCTCCCATAGGACAACAGGACCAGCAGTGACCAAGGACTGGGAAGTGGCTGGGATGCTGGCTTCTCGTGGTTCACACAACAGCCCAGGAGAAAAGGCAGATTCCATAAAGTAATGAATGGAGGGTAACACCAAGAGAATGTGGGAGAGAAGAAACACAAACATGGACTGAGCGCAGATGGACATCACAAAGTCAACTAGACACCAGAACACAGCTCTGCTTGGCTGCATGTGGTCTTTACCCCTGACGGTCAGTGTGGCTGATGTCATCTCCTGCCCGCACACACATAAGTACTCCCCGGCATCTGCCAGGGCCAGGCCACGGATCTCCAGCTCACACGTGGTCCCATCCTGCCTCAGGCTGACTCTGTCTCCAGATCTGAGGGTCTCAGACCCCTTCTTCCACTCCACGGGGGCCTCCTTGTTAAGCTCACAGCGCAGCGTGGCCGTGGCCCCTTCTGTGGCCTCTTCCTTCCTCAGGCCCTTGGTGAACTTGGCAGGCAGGGCTGAGGAGAGTCAGAAAGACACAGACATAATCACAGTCTCTGACCACATAGATGATACGGGACACAAATATCACAGAGGAGACACAGACCCAACTGGATGTGGGCCACGTGCTTGGTGTGTAAAGCATACGCTGCGAGCTGTGGCTTCCCTCAGCTTGGCCTGCGCTCAGTGTGGCCGTGGCCTCTTCAGTAGCTCCTTAGTCCTCGTATTTTGTATGACTCTAGCCAACATGGCTAGGGGGAGCCAAGAAGTAGGGAGACACAGTACGCTGTCTGGGGGACTTGTGTTGAGGATAGGTACACACACAAGGATCAGACAACTACAGAGTTGCCACGGCATGAATGAGACACACAGGAAGAGATGGTGAGGGAGGCAAATGGCCTTGCAGAAACCAAGGGCACAAAGGACTGGACACAAGCAGCAGAACATGTGCTTAATGAGGACACAGGCTCCAGGATAGACACAGAAACCACAGTTGGAAAGACACAGATACCCACGAAGTCCTACAAAGAATAAGGGGTGACAGGAGATGATGCACAGACACCAAGCCAGAGACCCACGTGGCTACAAATAGTCTTTACCCCTGATGGTCAGCATGGCTGATGTCTTCTCCTGCCCACACACACATGAGTATTCCCCAGCATCTGCCACCGCCAGGCCACGGATCTCCAGTTCACACGTGGTCCCATCCTGCCTCAGGCTGACTCTGTCCCCAGCTCTGAGGGTCTCGGACCCCTTCCTCCACTCCACAGGGGCTGCCTTGCTCAGCTCACAGTGCAGCATGGCCATGGCCCCTTCCATGGCCTCCTCAGCCTTGAGACTTTTTGTGAACTTGGCAGGAAGGGCTGGTGAAAGTCAAGGTGACACAGTGAACAACAGACTGGGTAATATGAGGAGTCAGGATGTGGGCATTCAACAGTGAAACACATTCTGGAGCAAATAAGCAATCAAAATGTGGACACTCGGACACATGGGAGAACCAGTGTGTATGGCTGGAGGACAGACTGACCTAAAGCCACCTGGGTACAGGCCAGCAAGGAGACAGAGAAGCTGGCATCCTCAAAGGGCCTCGGGACATGGACATACATGCAGAAATGGCCACAGTGCCCACAGCAGACATCTTCCCACATCTTCCACGGCCCATCCTGCTTCAGACTAGATTCAAGGGCCCAGGTTCCTCCTCTACTCCACACAAGTTGTCCTACTCAGATCACACCACAGTCAGTGGCTCCCTATATCATGGCAATTTGGGGATCCTGACAGATAAAGCCAAAGAAGGAGACATGAAAAAGTCCCCTTAAACTCTCTCTCCAGAGGAGCAAGAACCACCCAGCTGGGAAGGAAAAAGGAGCCGCCCTCCTCCTGTCCTGTCACCGTACAGCAGGTGTCCTTGTGACCAGCACTTCTAGAAACAGCTCTTCTGGGCCATCTGCTGCCTGTCAACCTAGGTCCTCTGCCCCTGGGCTAGAGGGCACTCAGACTGCAGGGCAGGTACCACTGCCCATGGCAAAGATGCTGTGCCTGGCCACAGGGCTCAAGTGGCACAGGGGCCTGGCTTTGCTTTTGGAGCTCTTCCGGATGTGGGGTTGGCCTCATCCTGCCCCCACATCTGCTTCCCTGCAGGAAGTAATTAGGACCCAAAAGGGCCCCTGAAAACCCAGCCCAAAGAACCACCAGCCACACCGTGGTCAGGCCCTGTGCATCCCCAAGGGTCTTGGGCCCCTCACCACACTACACAGAGGGCCCTCCTCCCTTGGTCTGCCCAGGCCTCGGGACCTTTGTGAACTGGGGTGGTCAGGCCTGGGAGAGTCAGACAGACACAGACCATGAACTCAAGCCAGAAGAGAAGGAAAGGCCACAGACACAAAGCTAGAAACATGGCTGCCTATCGGAAGCAGGGTCTCTGGGGATGGCAGGCGGGATGCCCCATAGGAGGTGGCTCCATGCACAGGGGCTCCCCCGACATGCCTCCTCCAGCCCCATCCCCAAAGGACATGGCCCGGTCACCCCTGACCCCTGAACAGCCTTCCTGCTCCAGCTGACACAACCCTGTACTTCTCTGTGCATCCTGCTCCACCCCAGTTGGACATACCATGCCCCACTGGACCCTCCTGTGGCTGCTGCGAGCACAGCCCACCCACCTGCCAGTCACCACACCTGGACCCCCACCCAACCGTGGACACTCACCTGTCTTCCTGGGTCAGACACTCTGGACCTTCCCCCTTTCTACACCAAAACCTTACCTCCCCCCTCACCTTGTCATGCAGCCCCAACATGAGGTCACCACCATACCCACATCAGCTCACCTCCTCACCCGCCTTGACTCACTTCACCTTCCTCACCCTCACCTTGACTCACCTTCACACCTGCCTCACCTCACCTCCACATCCGCCTCATCTCACCTCACTCTCTACACCCAACTCACCTCACCTCAACCTTTGTACTTACCTCAACAAACCTGATCTCCAGATCCAACAAGACTCTGCGTCATCTCTGTACCTAGATCTCTTCCCCATGCACCCTCCACACCCACTTCCTGCCCCGTAAAGCTCTCCCATAGCCCTGCATGTGTGTCCTGGCTCTCCTCCTTCATCAGCCTCCTGGTATCTCTGTCTTGAATTCCAAGCTTCAACTTACTTCCCAGCTCTTCCTCTGCATACTCCCTTCAGAGGCCTCAAGAAGGCTCTAAATCTCTGTTTGTATTGTGGGATGCCCCCTGTCTCTCCCCTAGATGTGGCCCCCCCAAGGGCAGGAAGATCTTTGTTCTCTGCAGTTTATCCAAAACGAGTGTCACACGAGGAGGTCTTAGAGATTCATGCTGCAGGAAGCAGGAGACACACAGAGAAGCAGGAGGACCATGCAGTGACCAGGGCAGAGCAACAGGACCTGACACAGGTTTGGGACATGGAGACACTGCTCCACATGGTCACATATGGTCCTCACCTTTGATGGTCAGCGTGGCCGATGTCCTCTCCTGTCCGCATACACACAAGTACTCCCCAGCATCTGCCACAGCCAGGTCACGGATCTCTAGCTCACACACGGTCCCATCCTGCCTCAGGCTGACTCTGTCCCCAGCTCTGAGGGTCTCGGACCCCTTCCTCCACTCCACAGGGGCCGCCTTGCTCAGCTCACAGCACAGCGTGGCTGTGGCCCCTTCCGTGGCCTCCTTGCTTCTCAGTCTCCCTATGAATTCAGCAGGCAGGGCTGGGAAAATTCAGACACAGAACATCAGGTTCTCTGGAGATTGTTGGGGGCAGGACATGACAGGACAGAGAATAAGACAGGCTCCCATAGGACAACAGGACCAGCAATGACCAAGGACTGGGAAGTGGCTGGGATGCTGGCTTCTTGTGGTTCACACAACAGCCCAGGAGAAAAGGCAGATTCCATAAAGTAATGAATGGAGGGTAACACCAAGAGAATGTGGGAGAGAAGAAACACAAACATGGACTGAGCGCAGATGGACATCACAAAGTCAACTAGACGCCAGAACACAGCTCTGCTTGGCTGCATGCGGTCTTTACCCTTGATGGTCAGCGTGGCTGATGTTTTCTCCTGCCCGCACACACACGAGTACTCCCCAGCATCTGCCACAGCCAGGCCACGGATCTCCAGCTCACACGTGGTCCCATCCTGCCTCAGACTGACTCTGTCCCCAGCTCTGAGGGTCTCGGACCCCTTCTTCCACTCCACAGGGGCCTCCTTGCTCAGCTCACAGTGCAGCGTGGCCGTGGCCCCTTCCGTGGCCTCCTTGCTTCTCAGTCTCCCTATGAATTCAGCAGGTGAGGCTGCAACAGGACCGACAGACAGAGAATGCCATTTTCATCCTCCCACAGGGACGAAAGGGGTTTGTGGGCAGGCAGACGGGGCTGCTTACCCTTCACAGTGAGCGTGGCCATGGTCCTTTGGTCCCCGAAGCAGCAGGAGTATGGTCCGCTGTCCTGGGGCCGCAGGTCCCGGACCACCAGCTCAAGCACTGTGCCCTCCTGATGCAAACTGTACTTAGGCCCAGGCCGCAGAACCTCCTCTCCACGGCGCCATTCCACGGGTGCGACCACAGACGACAGCTTGCAGCGCAGAGTGGCAGCCCCGCCCTCCAGCACCTCCAGGTCCTTCAGCCCCTCACGGAAACGTGCTGGCCGTGCTGTGGGCAGGCACACGCTCAGTTCACACCCACCTCCTGCACCCCAGCCAGGGCCCTATGGCTGCCGGCAGCTGGGGACACAGCAGCCAGCAGGAGATGAGAGCAGAGAAGGGCAGACTGGCATGAACAGTGCCCCCCCAAATTCACAGGCCGGAGCCCCACCCCCCAGAACCTCAGGGCAACTGTGACTGAACAAGGGGTCTTTACAGAGGTAATTAAGGTAAAAGGGACCACAGGGTTGAGCTTGACCCTGCGAGTCACGTAATCCCGCAGGCAGAAATGAGGACACAGACACAGACAGATGACAGTGCAAGGACACAGGGAGAAGTTGGCACATCCATGCCACGGAGAGAGGCCCTGGGAGAAGCCAGTGGTGCCCACGCCTGGACCTGGGACTTCCCAGCCCCAGGATGGGGAGACTGTCCACGTCTGTCGCTGGACTGCCCAGCCTGTGGCATGTGTTAAACAACCCATGCTAACCGAGCAGGGGGAGACCAGCCAAGTCCGAGGAGGGAGACACAGGGGTCAGGACAAGACACAGGCATGAAGCAAGAAGCAGGCAGCTGCTCAGGAGACGACAGGGGCGGGGGAGGACAACTCCAGCAGCAGCAGAGCCCTGAGACGGAAAGAAGGGGGGATGCTGGGGTCCCAGGGCCCCCCACCCTGAGATGGAGTGTGATCCCAGGAACTTACCGTGGACCCTGACAATGGAGCTGGTCCAGGATCCCCCAGACTCACACTTGTAGCGCCCACCATCCTGCAGGGTGGCTCCAGTAATGACCAGCTGTGCCCGGTGGCCCTCCTGGCTCAGCTGGCAGCGAGCCGATGGCCGCAGGGCCTTCCCGTCCTTGGTCCAGGACACGGGGCTGTCCGAGGTGGTGGTGTCACAGATCAGGGTCAGGTCCTCCCCCTCCGTGACAGTAGCGTCTGTGAGCTCACGGGAGAACACACTCAGCTTTTCTGGGGGTACAGAGAGACACACAGGATGCTTGGGGACTCCTGCACACAAAGCAGCTCCCTGGCTAGGTGTGCAGCTGCCCCCTCGGGCCAGGGTCATGGGCTGCCAGGGGGATGAGGCAGGCCTGGTACAGCACAGTCCACCCTGTGAGGATGGGGGATTGTCCTCCAATAGCCCACCTCGCCGGGGTCCATAGGCTGGGAACCATCCCCATGAGCCCCAAGGCCATGCTCTATGTGTGGCCAACATCTGCCCTCCCCATGGCTGCCCCTTAGTCCATGGACTGGGCCCCCCACAGCGCGGAGCACACAGCCCACCTGTGACCTGCAGTGTGGCTGAGGCCCGCTGGTCCCCCGCCTCAAAGTGGATGGTGCCTGAGTCCTTGAGAGCCAGCTGCCGAAGGGTGAGCACATGGTACCCACCGGGCTGAGCCTGGATCTCATTGAGCTCATTGGGGTGCAGGGGCGTCTGATCCAGGAACCACTGCACCGGCCCATAGTCGGGGGGGGAGATGCGGCAGGAGAAGGTGGCTGACGAGCCCTCGCGTACCTCCACATCCTCTAGGTCCTCTGTGATGAGCACCCTCTGGCCTACAGGGCGCAGACCGGCAATCAGGGTCCCCTGCAGCCAGCTGCCGCTGGAAATAGGCCGTCCCCACTCCCGGGTCATTCATCCCATGGGCTGTCCCCACTCCTGGACCACTCGTCCCGTGGGCCATCCCTGCTCCCAGGCTGCATGTCCCGTGGGCCGTCTCTGCTGCTGGGCCACATGCCCCGTGGACCATCCCCATTGGCTCCGGCATAGGGGACCAGGCTGCACATCCCATGAGCCAACCCAGCTGGCTCCGGCGTGGGCAATCAGGCTCATGTCAGCACACAGGAAGGGCTCACAGCCATGGCTACACAAATTTGCACCAGGTACCACCAGCAGGGCCTCAGAGACGAAACCACCAAGGCCCTACTCCCAGGAACAGGGAAACTGAAGCTGGTCTTGGAGGGCCTCTGAGCCCCCTCCAGACCCAGCTCCCAGCCAGCCCCCTACAGACCAGGACCCCGCCGGGCCTCACCCTGCACCAGGAGCCGGGCCTGGGAGCAGGCCTGGCCAATGTCGCAGGTGTAGGTGTCACTGTCTGCCTTGGTCAGGGCACTGATGGTCAGCTTCAGGGTCAGGCCATCCTGGCTGGGTGTGTGCTTCCCTGAGGCAGGCAGCTCCGTAAGCCCCTTACGCCAGATCACCACAGCGGCAGGCCGCTCAGTCCTGCACACAAACACGGCCGTGCCCTTCTCCGTCCCCTGCAGATCAGCCAGCTCCTCCGTGAACTGGTTTGCCTTTTCTGGGAGGGGTGGGAAGGGGTGGGGGTGAGGGCTGTGTGGACCCTATGCCGGCCCCTTGGACAGGGAACATCCCCCACTGTGGGCACCTCCCCTGCTGAGGCCACGGGGACCCCTCCCCGGGTCTCTTGTGGGGTCACCTTCCACACGGAGGCTCGCTGTGCTCTTGGAAGCCTCTGTCTCACACGTGTACTCGCCGGAATCCTTGGGCGAGACAGCATGGACCACCAGCATGGCCCGAGGGCCATCCACGACGAGGTCATACTTCTGACTCTTGCGAATGGCCTTCCCGTCCCTCAGCCAGCGCACTGGGGTGCCGGCCCGGGACAGCTCACAGCTCAGCACCACATCCTCTCCCGGAGAAGCCTGCTGGTCTTCTAGGGGCTTCACAATGTCCGCGGGCCTCTCTGAAGAGGGCAGGGCAGCCACCATAAGACACAGCCGGGTCCCAGCCATGCTTAGGGTGAGGGGGGGGCAGGTAGCCATGGGGACCTTGGGCCCTGGAAATCAGGAGCCGGCGTGTCATGGGGAGGAAGCTGGGGAGAGGACACAGGAGGCCAGAGACTCTCACACCTTGGCCCCCTTCAGAGCCTGGGATTGAAAGCATGGCTGCTGGCAGCAAGAGCTGGGGACTGGGTGTCACCACCTGCACCTGAATTTGATTTATGCCAGGTGCATGAATTCAGGAACAGCAGTAGCGACTCACCAGCTCAGGGAGCCATGAGCCTAGGGGCTCCCATAGCTGTCAGACCACACACCAAAGACCAGAAGCCCTGCTTCTGCCCAGAGTCTGGAAAGAGGGAGCTCCTTCAGATGACTAAGCCCCAGCCCCCAACAGTGTCTCTGGATCTCTAACCGGGGAGCTGCCCAAGGGGACAGTCCCCAGGAGCACCCCATTCCTGCCTGAGGCCCCACAGTACCCCCAGCCCTATGGAGACAGGTGCCCATCCCTGCCCCGTGCCCACCTCGGACGATGAGGGAGGCCTTGGAGGTGAGGTCCAGTATGGAGAACATCACCTCCCCAGCGTCACTAGGAGCAGCATCTTGGATAGCCAGGGTGTACTTGCGGCCCTGGCGGCTGGCCCGGAAGCGGCCGGAGCCACCCACTGTCTTCCCACCTACAGTCCACGTGGCCACGTCGCTGGTGTTCTCGTGGGACAGAACACACTCGAACGTGCAGCTCTGGCCCTCCAGCACCTCCACCATCTTCAGCCTCTTGGTGATGCCCACGTGTAAGTCTGTGGGCCACAGGAGATGGCGGTCACCCCAGGCCAGGCTCTTGGACCCCAGCCCCTCCCCTACCCCGATCTGGCACCATCAAGACCAGAGCTGCCCCAGGCAGACCCCATGAAAGCTGAACCCTCACTCTCACCCCCTGAAGCCCTAATCCTGGGGGGCCTGCTGTCACTTCCAGTCCACTACAGGACAAGCACTGTCCACAGCGGTCACAGCTTGAACACTCCAGAAGGCCAAGGACGGGAGTCCCAAATGAAGGGGCCGTCTAGCTCGAGCACAGACTCACCATGCTGCCCTGCCCCCTTCCCTTTCTGTCCTCAAACCCCAGCCAGACCGGCAGGGACCCGCCACAGGGTCCACAGGGTCCACAGGGTGACCAGGCAGCAGGCCTGCCTTGCACACGCACGTGAGGAAGAATGGGACTGAAGGAGCTGGGCCAGGAGAGCTGTGCACGCAGGTCAGGCTCGGGCTGAGAGGGACATCTGCTGTGCTGGCCGTGAGGGGGCCCACGCTGCCCTGCTGACTCCATGGGGAGGCACGTGGCCTTCAAACAACCACCTTCACCAGGCTGTGCCTGTGGCCTGGGAGTCCCTCCAGGGCATCCTACATCTGACATCTTGGCTTCTGCAGCCAGCCACCCCCAAGCTGTAGCCTTGACTGTACCCCTTTGTGACCCCCATAGCTGCCCACACACAGTCCCTGATGCCGGGGGAATGTCTCCAGCCACCGGGACTCTATCAGGCACTGCCAGTCCAGTCTCCCCAGCCCTCCCCTTGCTCATCGTCCCTCGCCCGCCTGCCTGTACCTGGGTCTCCTGGGATCACATCCAGCCTACTCCTCCAGGAGCCTATCCTGACCTCCAGAGCTCTGCAGGTTAGCCTCCGGCCTTGGAGAAGGGGTGGGTCCAGGGCAGAGGCAGCCCTCCCCACACACACAGACCTGGAAGCAGCCCCGCACCCTAAAACTGGCTCCGCCCCAGACCCGGCCTTGTCACCTGGAAGCAGCTCCGCCCCCTGGAACGGACCCCGCCCCTGGACTCGCCTTGTCCCCTGGACCCGGCTCCACCCCCTGGGCCTGGGTCTACCTCCTGGACCCGCCCCGCCCCTTGGCCGCGGTTCCACCTCCTGAGCCTGGACTCGTTTCCTGACCCGCCCCGCCCCCTGGAACGGACCGGATCCCTGGATCCGCCTCGTCCCCTGGGCGCGGCTCCACCCCCTGGGCCTAGACCTGTCTCCTGACCTGACCAGGCCCCTGGAACGGACCCCGCCCCTGGACCTGACCCGCCCCCTGGACGCGGTTCCATCCCCTGGGCTTGGACCTGCCTCCTGTACCCGACTCCAACCCGTTGGGCCTGAACCTGCCTCCTGGACCCGACCCGCCCCCCGGACGCGGCTCCACCCCCTGGGCTTGGACCTGCCTCTTGAACCCGCCCCACCCCCTGGCCACAGCTGCACCCCCTGGACGCGCTGTCCCGGCGCCAGCCACGCACCGTGCACACTGACTCTGGCGCGGGTCTCCTCGGAGCCCACGCTGCAAGTGTAGAGGCCGGTGTCGTCCCGACTCAGGTCATGCACCACAAGCCCACGCGTGCCCGCCGTGTGCAAGAAGTCGTACTTGTCGCTGGGGCCCAGTTCCACGCTGTCTTTCCGCCACACCACGCGGGCCTGGGGGTCCGAGACCTCGCACTGCAGGGCCAGTGTGCCCCGCTCCTCCGCAGACACATCATCGAGAGCCTTCAGGAACACCACTGGCTTTGCTGGTGGGGGGGCGGATGTGGACAGGTGAGTGAGCGCCAGCTAGGGGCCTGCAGAGCCCAGCGCCCCTTCCTGGGAGGACCCTAAGGGCCCGCAGGGACGCCTCACCTTTGACCTCCAGGCGGGCAGTGGCCGACACCTTGGGGGAGGAGGCGCGCACGGTGCCCGCATCCGCCCGCCTAACCCGCTTCAGCACCAGCGTGTGGCGCTGGCCCTCGTGGGTGATCTCATGGAAGCTGTCGTTGTACAGAGGCGTGCCGTTGAGTGACCACTCCAGCTCCTCGTCCTCATGGGACAGCTCACAGAAGAAAGAGGCTCGGCTCTCCTCCGTGACTTCTATGTCCTGCAATGGCTGTGTCACGGTCACCTCGCGCGCTGCAGGGGCAGGGCAGGCCGCTCAGCACCTGTTCCTGGCGTCCCCCGCCCTCAGAGACCCTCCCAGGGCCCCGTGAGCCCTCGCGTGCTTCCAGGGGCACGGTGGGCCGCTCAGCCTCCGAGATCCTTCCAGGGCCTCAGGCGCCCTCGGTACCTTCCACGGTGACCTCCGTGCTGCTCTGGGCGCTGCCGGCTTGGCACCGGTAGATGCCGGCGTCCGCGGGTGTGAGGCGGAGGATTCGCAGCTCCGCCATGTGGCCCTCCAGGCTCATCTTGAACTTCTCAGAGGGTGCCAGGGGAGTGTCTTCCTTGTACCACTGCACAGCCTTGGGGGGCGGCTTGAAGTCGCAGGACAGGACCACCGACTGCTGCTCGCGCCCCGCCTTGGGCTCCAGCGGCCGCGTGAGCACCATCGGGATGTCTGCAGCAGAAGGGAAGAGGGCGGTGCTGTGGCCTCCGGGGGACCACGGGTTCTACCCCAGCCTTGATCCAGGTCCGTGTGCAGCCCACCCACGCCGTGCGCTCACCTGAGACCACCAGGCGTGCGGTGGAGCGCGACTTGCCGATGGTGAAGTGCACAGGCCCGGTCATGGTGGAGCAGGTGCGCCGCAGAGTCAGGCGATGCACGGTGCCCTCCTGCTCCATGCTCACGTTCGACCCCGCCTGCAGCATCGTCTTTCCCAGGAACCACTTGGGCGGCCGCACCGACGGAATGGAGGTCTCACACTCGAACCAGGCGGGGGCAGGCTCCATCACGGTCACGTCCTGTAGACCGCGCACGATGGTGATGGATTGCTCTGTGGGTGAGAGATTGATTGGTCACTGGCGCCGTCCGGCAAGGAGGACCGCCCACTGCCCTGGGACTCGGGAGAGGCGCCCCCACGGTGCTGCCGGCACCTTCCACGAAGAACTGGGCGCTGGTCTTCACATCTCCAGCGTTGCAGGTGTACATGTCCTCATCCTCGGGCTGCACATCCTTGATGATTAGCTTCCGGTAGAGGCCGTCGCTGACCATCTCGTACTTGGGCCCGGGCTGTAGTTCCACGCTGCCCTTGAACCACTGTACCTGCGCACTGGCCCGAGACAGCTGGCACTCCAGCACGCCGCGGTGCTTCTCCATGGCTATCTTGTCCCGCAACGGCCGCAGGATGGCCACTGGCAGTTCTGTGGGTGTGGCCGGTGTGGTTGGGGGTGCTCAGAGCTCCAAAACCCCACACCCAAACTGGTGTGGGTGCTCTTCAGCCTCCAACCAGCAGACTCCCACCACGCTCCAGCAGAACAGCCCACGCTGGCCCGGTTCACTGTCCAGTGATGGCTATGCCGAGTGTCTCCATCGGGCTTCTCTGGGACCCCACACACACAGCTGACCGGGAGGAAGCTGAGCACACCCACTTCCGTGCCCCTGGCCCTTCACAAGCTCCTTCCGTGCACCCCTGCTCTCCACACATCCCTGCTTTGCCACATTTCCTCACACCCCCCCCCCCCCCCGCACACCCCTGCATCAAGCAAATCCATGCCTCCTATGCCTTCCTGCCCCTCCCTTGCCATTGACTCTCTCTTCTCGGTGCCCTCACTGTCACCAAGGCCACCAGCTAAGGGCTGATGCTCGACACCTGCTGGGGTCCACCTGCCCCCCCACCTGCCAGGGGTGCCATCTGCCCTCACCACCTCTCCAGCACTTGCTCCAGTCCCAATTTTAACAAGGAGACCCTGAATCTCCAAGACCTCTCCTTCTGGGTCACTGCTGTCCTCCCAAGAAAGGCCTGGGTGCCCCACGCCTGTTCTGTGGCAACAGACCTGTCAGCCCCTGGAAGGCCCAAAAGGTGTGTGTGCACCCACACACTGCCCAGCACAGACCCTCCCCTGGACTCCCTCACCTTTCACTCGGAGCTGTGCTCGTGATTCTGCATTTTCTGCGACAAATTTGATCTCCCCGGCATCTTCTGCCAGGACCTTCCGGAAGATGAGAGTGTATTTCCTTCCTGGAAACACAGGCCACTCAGTGCTGGGGGAAGGAGGGCCTGGGGACTGGAGGAGGACATGCCCTCCCAAAGCCTGCCCACCACCGCACCTTCCTGACGGGTGCGCACGTTGTCACTGGGCCGAAGCTTAGTGCCCTCCCAGAACCACTGGGCCGGCACCTCGTCGAGCGAGACCTCACAGGAGAACGTAGCACCCTCCTTCTCCATCACCTCCACGTCCTCCAGGGGCCTCACGATCTGGACCTTGCGACCTGGGGTAATGAGCAGGGCCTTGTCACCCCTGGACACACGAAGCTGCCCCTTCCCCCCTCCCACCTGGACTGCTGGAGGGGACAGGGCAGGGTGAGCCAGGGGGCTGAGCCCCCCACTGGGGAATGTGGGGGTGCCAGGAGGTTCTGACCCTCATTGGCCCACCTTGCACCTTCAGGGAGGCTGAGCTCTGAGCGTCGTGGGCGTCACACACGTACACGCCCTGGTCCCCGAGCTCACACCGGTAAATGATGAGACTCCGACAGGCACCCTGGGCCACCATGCCCACTGTCTTGCCCACCCGCAGCTCCACACCGTCCTGAGGAGGGATGAGGTTGGGTCAGGTGCTGGGACTCCCCAGCAGAGCCGTCCCGTGCCTGACAGGCCACCAAGAGAGGCAGAGGGAGCCAGAGTACTCGGGTGAGAGGCAGGCACCTTCAGCCAGCGCACATCCACATTGGGGCGTGACAGCTCACAATCCAGGGTCACCTTGTCCTTCTCTGTGGCCACCATGTCCTTCAGGGGGCGGCTGAACCTCACAGGCAGCTCTAGGGTGGCAGGAGGGGAAGGGTGAGAGGCAGAGCCAAGAGGGGCCTGAGCAGGGCGGTGTCAGACAGCTGTTCTAGGAATGAAACACAGAGCCCAGAGCCCAGGATTCTGCCACCCCAGCCCACCCGCCTCCCCAGGCTACCTGGGGGACAGAGCAGGGTGCACCCAGGCCCACGCACCGGTTACCATGAGCCGCGCGGACGTGTGCACCCCCTCAGCTTTGAAGGTGACGAGGCCGCCATCCTGTGGCCGCAGGTCCAACAGCGTGAGCGTGTGGATGGGGCCATGCACGGCCAGCTGGCACGTCGGCCCTGGCTGTAGCCGCAGGCCATCCCGCGTCCAGCTGCCCTCCACATCAGCGTGGGACAGCTCCACCTCCATGCTGACTGTGCCCAGCTCGGACACCTCCACCGCCTGTAGGCCCCGCACGAGCTGGACCCGGCGCACTGAGCACACATGCAGGGGCAAGGGTAAGCCACTGCACAGACACCTTAGCCCGCGGGGCCAGCCCTCACTCACCTCCCCATGGGGCCTCAGAGCCAAAGGCCCACCCCTTCCTTCCCAGCACCCCCCAGGGCCTGTCCCTGCAGGGGGACATCCATCCTCTCCCCCTCCCACCTCTTTCCTGACTCCTGGGGCCCCGCCTGCTACGGCTGCTCACTTTCCACGGTGAGCTTGGCCTGCGTCTTGTCGTCTGGAGTCTCGCACCCATAGAAGCCACGGTCAGCGAAACCCACACAGTGCAGAACCAAGCGGTGACTGGTGCTTTCCGCGTGGATCTCCACGTTCTTGCCTGGCGCCAGAGCGGCTGCATTCCGTGTCCACTTGACATCGGGCCACGGCCGCGTCAGCTCCACCTCCATGGTCACTGAGCTCCGCTCTTCCACCGTCTGGGGTTTCAGCTTCTTTCTGAATAGCACCGGAGCCTCTGAGGTCACAAACAAGGGAAGTCACCACAGTCACCCAGACCACTCTTGGAAGAGCCAGAGCTTGAGGGCCCTTCCACCCCCTACCCCACACCTCAATGGCACACCGGCTCCCCACCATGACCTCACATTCCGCCTCCAGGCTGGGCCCAGCTGAGCATCTGCATGGGCACAGTTCATGGGAGGAAGCCGGGCTCAGCTGTGCACCTGCACAAGCAGTTTTGTCGGAGGAAGCTGGGTACAGCTGTGCACCTGCACAGGCATAGTTACGTGGTAGGAAACCAGAACCAGCTGTGCAACTGCACACATATAGCTATGCGGGAGGAAGCCAGGCC
>NC_081568.1:156328266-156373134 GCF_022355385.1 Mustela nigripes | reverse complement strand
CAGCTGTGCACCTGCACACATACAATTACATGTGGGGAAGCCAAGCCCAGCTGTGCACCTGCACAGGCACAGTTACATGGGAGGAAACCAGAATCAGCTGCGCACTTGCATACGTAGTTATGTGGAAGGAAGCCAGGCACAGCTGTGCACCTGCACACATACAATTACATGTGGGGAAGCCAAGCCCAGCTGTGCACCTGCACAGGCACAGTTACATGGGAGGAAACCAGAATCAGCTGCGCACTTGCATACGTAGTTATGTGGAAGGAAGCCAGGCTCAGCTGTGCACCTGCATGGGCACAGTTTCATGGGAAGAAGCTGAGGCTCTGGGAGGCTGCTCCTTCCCCAACACTTGTCTCCTCTCCTGCTCCCTGGCCAACAACCAGGCCAGACACAGTGCCCAGAACTCCTAAGTGTGACCCATGACCACCAGCAGCAGGTCACAGGGAGCTGGTGCAACAGACTGAGCCCCTGGACCTGCAGCACCAGCCACTCTGCTCTAGGGAGACCCTGGACACTCCATGTTAAGGAATGAAAAGCATGATGCAAGTGGGCCTCCCAGTCCCAGGCTCTGCCGTGATCTCCCCAGAAGGTCTATGTGTGCACATTACTCTCGCTCAGAACCTGCAACAGCTCCCCAGGAGAGGTCCTGGCTCCAGCCAGTGAAGTTCATCCCCACCTCCTGCCTCTGCTTGCACTGGCTGCCAACTCCATTTCCATCCATGGGGCTCAGCTGAGGATGCCTCCTTCAGGAAGCCTCCTTGGACAGCCTCAACCTCTGCCCACTCCCCAACCAGACGCGCCTTTTGGCAGTTTACTGTGTCCCCTTCCAAGTAGGTACCCGGCCCCTGGGCACCGCCCATCCCCCCTCTCCACCTTTGTGAAATATCCAGGTCACCCAGACCAGCTGGACCCAGGCTGGCAGCGGAAGGCTGCAAGGGAATGAGCCCATGGAGAGGCCCTCCCTGAGGCCCCATCCACTCACCTCGCACCCGGAGAGCAGCTGAGGACTGGATACCCTCAGCCTCTGCAGTGATCTGACCAGCGTCCTCCAGGGTCAGGCCAGAGATGGTCAGGCTGTGGCTGGAGCTACTTTGGGAGATGAGAAACTTCTGGCTGGGCTTCAGCAAGGCGCCGTCCCGGAACCACGTGACTGCCGAGTCGCCCGGGGACACCACGCACTGGAAGGTGGCCTCTCCACCTTCCTCGGCCACCACCGCCCTCAACTCTGATGTGAACTTGACCGTGCGGGGGGCTGCGGACAGGGGTTTTCCTTGAGAGGCCTCACCCTGCAGTTGTGGATAAGGGTATCTCCACCAGGCAGCCGCCCAGGCATGCCCTGCCCGACTTCCCGCCCACCCACATATGTGGCCCTCCACTGAGTACCATTGACGGTGAGCTGCGCGCTGGTGCGGTCGTTACGAGTCTCACACGTGTACTCCCCCGCATCCTCCAGCCGCAGGCCTGACACCGTGAGGCAGCGCCGGGGCCCTGTGGCTTCAATCTGGAAGCGCTTCCCAGCCCGGAGCTGTGTGCTCCCGCAGCGCCACACGACCTCGGCCTGGGGCGGGCTCAGCTCGCACACCAGCGTCACCGTGCCCCCCAGCTCCCCGCTCACAGACTCCAGGGGCTGGCAGAACTTGGTGGCCACCTCTGCAGGACAGGAAGGGGCATCAGCTGCGGGACTTTGGCTGGCACTCACTGGGGACAGCCCACTCCAGCCCCGCCCCCTGCACACATGGGGTTCCCAGAACACTGCCCCCAGCCCTGCTGACCTTCCACCTGCACAGGGAAGTCCTGCCCTGCCATGCCCACACGGCAGCTGTAGACTGCACTGTCCAGGGTCTGGGCCCCGTGGATGGTCAGGGTGTGGGTGTCCCCCAGGCTGACTGTTTCGTGCCGCTTGCTTCGGCGAATCTCCACACCATCCTTGAGCCACGTCACTGCGGCCACAGAGGGTGTGGCCAGCTTGGCTGTCAGGACAATGTCCTCATGCTCCCTGACCACCAGAGGCTCCCTGTGGCCAGGTCTCTCCAGGGCGGGGGACTCGGGCTCCAGCTCTGGAGGGAGGTCAGTGAGCATAAGAGCAGGGCTCTTGTGTTCCTGGCTTGGGCCCCATCGCCCCCAGCAGCAGTCCTGGGTCCATATTACAGAAGGGCATCGGGAAGCAGGCCCAGGAGGGGAGGCAGGAAAGGACAGTCTGGCCAGGCCCAGGTCAGGATGGGCATCCAAGCAAGGGCAAGCCCACACGGCTGACCACATCACAGCCGGACACTTAGGATCCCAAGACAAGAGCCCCTCCAGTGAGGCTCCACAGCTGCCCAGCTCCACATGTGTGCTCATGTTTCCCTAGAACGTGACAGCCCTAGACAGAGAATGGTGCCTGCCACAGGCCACAGGCCTTAGGGGTCTACAGGACACCAAGAAAGGCTCATGGCTGGTTATCTGCTGGTTACAGTGGGATTCTGGCAGAAGGGGAGATGCTTGGGGAAGTGGATGCCCAGAACAGCCAAAAAGAGGGACTGCAGTTCTCCAGTCCGAGCACCTGGGCAGTAGACAGAATCCTGGGCTGGGCCCATCACAGAGAACCCAACACAGGTGCAACACACAACTGTCCCCCTATCCGGTCCAAGAGGGGCTCCTTTCCTGACTTGTCAGGACGTTATTACCTTTACGGAACCCTGGCACACACCTGTGACGTCCAGGCGGAAGGACACCTTCTGGCCTCCCGCCTCGCAGCTGTACTCCCCGGCATCCGCCTTCCCTGCCTGCTGCACCACCAGCCGCCTGCTGCAGCCCTTGGCCTCCATGTGCACGTTGGAGCTCGCACTCAGCTTCTTCCCGTCCTTGTACCACGTCACCTCTGTCTGGGCCTGGGCCACCTCACAGCACAGGGTGGCACTGGACCCCGCCTTGGCCTGCACTTCACTGCATGCTGGCTGCTCCTTGGCAAACACCACAGAGGGTTCTGGGGACAGAGAGAGATGCACATGATGGAAGATACCATGTGCCTTAGGAAGGCAGCACTAGGGGAAGAAGGACTACACCGGGAGGGAGGAGAACTGGAAACGTTTCCAGGCTCTGCATCAGCTGTATGGTCTGGAAAAGCCCCATAGCCTTCTTGACACTAAGTAAAAAAATCGAATTACCCCATCCATCAGCACTGTGGATAGGAGAACATACATCCTATCACTGTTCCACGTGGACTATCCCAGCTGGGGACCATATATTCTACCACTGTTTCATGTGGGATGTCCCACTTGGGGAACATATTCTATCACTGCCCCACGTGGGCTGTTCCAGGTGGGACCACACATTCTATCTCTGCTCAACATGGACTGTCCCACTTGGGGACCACATATTCTATCTCTGTCCATATGGACTATGCCAGGTGGAGACCACACATTCTATCACTGCTCCACGTGGCTGTCCCAGGTGGGGACCACACATTCTATCACTACTCCACATGGGTTGTCCCAAATGGGGACCATACATGCTCTCACTGCTCCTCGAGGACTGTCCTAGGTATAACAACACATCCTGTCACTGCTCTACTTGGCTGTCCCAGGTGGGATCATGCATTCTATCACTGCTCCATGTGGGCTGTCCCAGTTGGGGACCACACATTCTCTCACTGGTTCACATGGCTGTCCCAGGTGGAGACTACACATTCTATCGCTGCTTTACATGGGCTGTCCCAGGTAGGGACCGTACATTACCCACTGCCTCACGTGGGCTCTCCCAGCTGGGGACCATATATTCTATCACTGCTCCAAGCGGGCTGTCCCAGATGGGGACCACACAATCTCTCACTGCTCCACGTGGCTATCCCAGGTGAGGACATTATATTCAATCTCTGCACCACGTGGACTGTCCCAGGTAGGAACCACACATTCTATCACTGCTCCACTTGGGCTGTCCCGGGAGTAAACCACACATTCTCTCACTGCTCCATGTGGACCGTCCCAGGTGGGACCGTACATTCTCCCACTGTTCCACGTGGCTGTCCCAGGTGGGGACAGTACATCCTATCACTGCTCCACGTGACTGTCCCAGGTGGGGTCCACACATTCTATCACTGCCCCATGTGGACTGCCCCAGGTAGGGACCATACATTCTATCACCCTTGATCAAGGCTAGAGTTTTAACCCAAACGCTGACCTGTGACATCCAGGCGGAAGGACACCTTCTGGCCCCCGGCCTCGCAGCTGTACTCCCCGGCATCCGCCTTCCCCGCCTGCTGCACCACCAGCCGCCTGCTGCAGCCCTTGGCCTCCACGTGCACGTTGGAGCTCGCACTCAGCTTCTTCCCGTCCTTGTACCATGTCACCTCCGTCTGGGCCTGGGCCACCTCACAGCTCAGGGTGGCGCTGGACCCCGCCTTGCAGAGCACCTCACTGCGTGCTGGCTGCTCCCTGGCAAACACAGCTGGAGGCTCTGGGGACAGGGAGAGACACACAGGGTCAAACACATCATCTAATTCAACATGCAGCACTAGAGAAAGGACTAAACATGTGGTAGGGCAGTCATCTCCATGCTCTGCACCAGTTTTGTGACCAAAAGAAGATTTACCACCTTCCTAGAAAAGATGAACACAATTTATCTATACATTTTACCACTGCTCCACCTGGGCTGTTCCAGGTGGGGAGACCTAAAGGTCTCCCTGTGCACACACTCCCCTAGGAGAGTTGCTGTGGGGTCACAATGCAGGCACACCTCAACCTTCTCAGATGATTCAGCCTTGCACATGAATATGTAGAGAGCATCTTGTCCACAGTGCAGGACAGTCCCTGTTGTGTGTTGTCAACTGTTGGCCACCTTGGGGGAGTGGAGTTGTACCTCCACAGTCACCTGCTGTGTCTTGTCAACTGTTGGCCACCTTGGGGGAGTAGAGCTATACCTCCCAGGGCCATCCCCTGCCTGGTCCTAAGGATTCACAGAGTGAATGATCTTTTCCAATGTTTTTGGTCATTAATGTTTGCTCTTTGGCTCAAGACTTTTGCCCAGTTTTCAACAGTATTACTTGTCTTTTCCATGCTTGTTTTTAGGAGATATATTATATATATGATATGTATATATTATATATATAGTTAAATTTATCACTTTATTCTGCATTTATGGAGGTAATCACTTCATTTCTTTAAATCAGTCTCTAATGTCATGCATTATATTAATTTGATAATCTTTCCTATGTTTAAATAGTCTTGCATTCCTGGACTATGGCCTTCAATATGGTGTATTATCTTTTAAATATATTGCTGACTTATTTTCATAATGTTTTCTTTAAGATTTTTACTTCAAAAATCCATAACAGACTGACCTGTGATTTGAATTTTTTATACTTTCCTTGTCAGATTTTGGTTATCAGCATTACATTGTCTCTCTAAAGTAAATCAGAAACATCTCTCTTTTCTATTCTCCAGGAAATTCTCCAGGAATAGGGGCACCTGGGTGGCTCAGTCAGTTAGCATCTGACTCTTGTTTTGGCTCAAGTCATGATCTCAGGGTTCTGGGATTGAGCCCCATATCAGGCTCCCCACTACATAGGTAGTCTGTTTATCTTTCTATCCTTCTGTCCACCCCCTCCATGCACCTCTCTCTCTCTCATAATTAAATACATCTTTTTTAAAAGGGGGGAAAAGAAAAATGTCCATGATTATGCAATAATTTCCTTTAAGAACATTTCACATAATTTACCAGTTAGAAAGTACATGTGGTACAAGATTATTCATTATATCTCTGTTTGTTTAAAAAGCTCTAGGGCAATTTACACATTTAATGCAATTCTTATCAAAATAACATCCATATTTTTCAAAGAAATAGAACAAATAATCTTAAAATTTATATGGAACCAGAAAAGACCTCAAATAGCCAAAGGAATATTGAAAAAGAAAGCCAAAGTTGGTGGCATCACAATTCCAGACTTCAAGCTCTATTACAAAGCTGTCATCATCAAGACAGTATGGTACTGGCAAAAAAATGGACACATAGATCAATGGAACAAAATAGAGAGTCCAGAAATAGACCCTCAACTCTATGGTCAACTAGTCTTCAACAAAGCAGGAAAGAATGTCCAATGGAAAAAAGACAGTCTCTTCAACAAATCGTGCTGGGAAAATTGGACAGCCACATGCAGAAAAATGAAATTGGGCCACTTCCTTACACCACACATGAAAATAGACTCAAAATGGATGAAGGACCTCAATGTGAGAAAGGAATCCATCAAAAGACTCAATCTCAAAAAAAAGACTGAGGGTTGCTGGGAGGAGTGGGGATGGGAGAGGGTGGTGGGGATATGGACATTGGGGAGGGTATGTGCTATGATGAGTGCTGTGAAATGTGTAAACCTGGCGAGTCACAGACCTGTACCCCGGGGATAAAAACACATTGTATGTTTATCAAAAATTTAAAAAAATAAAAAATTAAAAAAATAAAAGGCTCTAGGGCAGGATTTCTGGTTGGCTCAGTAAGTTAAACATCTGCCTTTGGCTCAGGTCATGATCCCAGGGTGCTGGGATCAAGTCCGGCACCAGGCTCCTTGCTCACTAGGGAGCCTGCTTCTCCCTCTTCCTGCCACTCCCCTTTGTGCTTGTATGCTCTCTCTCTCTCTCTCTCTCTCTCTGTCTGGCAAATAAACAAAATCTCTAAATAAATAAATAAAAGGCTTTAGGATTATTTGAGGTCCTGAAATCTTCTTGTGTCAACCATTCTCTTTCATCATGCAGAAAGATAAACTCTAATGGATGAAAACCTCAATGTGAGAAAGGAATCCATCAAAATCCTAGAGGACAGCATAGGCAGTAACCTCTTTGACATCAGCCACAGCAACTTCTTTCAAGATATGTATTCAAAGTTAAAGGAAACAAAAGCAAAAATGAACTTTTGTGACTTCATCAAGATCAAAAACTTCTGCACAGCAAAGGAAACTGTTAACAAAACAAAGAGACAACCCACGGAATGGGAGAAGATACTTGCAAATGACACTACAGACAAAGGGCTGATATCCAGAGGTCTATAAAGACCTCTTCAAACTCAACACTCAAAAAACAGATAATCACATAAAAAAAATGAGCAGAAGACATGAACAGACACTTTCCCAATGAAGACAAACAAATGGGTAGCAGACACTTGAAAAAATGTTTATCATCATTAGCCATCAGGGAAATTCAAATCAAAACCACACTGAGATTCCAACTTACACCAGTTAGAATGGCCAAAGTTAACAAGGCAGGAAACAACAAATGTTGGAAAGGATGTGGAGAAAGGGGAACCCACCTGCACTGTCAGTGGGAATGCAAGTTGGTACAGCCACTTTGGAAAACAATGTGGAGATTCTCAAAAAATTAAAAATAGTTACCCTGTGACCCAGCAATTGCACTATTGGATATTTACCCCAAAGATACAGTTGTAGTGAAAAGAAGGGTCACCTGTACCTCAATGTTCATTAAAGCAATTCATTCACAGTGGCCAAACTGTGGAAAGAACCAAGATGCCCTTCAATGGAAGAATGGATAAAGAAGATATGGTCCATATATACTATGGAGTATTATGCCTCCCTCAGAAAGGATGAATACCCAACTTTTGTTTCACCATGGATGGGATTGGAGGAGATTATGCTGAGTGAAATAAGTCAAGCAGAGAGAGTCATATGGTTTTATCATATGGTTTCACTTACTTGTAGAACATAGGAATAGCATGGAGGACATTAGGAGAAGGAAAGGAAAAGTGAAGGGGGGACGGAATCAGAGAGGGAGATGAACTGTGAGAGACTGTGGACTCTGAGAAACAAACTGAGGGTTTTGGAGGGGAGGGGCGTGTGGGGATGGCTGAGCCTGGTGGTGGGTATTGTGGAGAGCACATATTGCATGGAGCACTGGGCGTGGTGCATGAACAATGAATCTTGGAAGACTGCACCAAAAACTAATACTATACAGTGACTAACATAAATAAATAAATATATATATATATATATATATATATATATATATATATATAAAATAAATAAATACAAGTTTCTAGGACTATTTGAAGTGTTGAAATCTTCTTGTGTCACTTTTTACACAATTTTCCAAGTATTTGGTTGATTTGCCAAATATTTTCACGTTTATTACCATAAAATAATTTGTCATATTCTCTTGAAAATAACATTTTTAAAAAATACACAGTCAGTGTTTTGGTATCTGCACACACCCACATATGACAGAAAGAATAGCAAATGGTTCGACCATTTTCTTACACCATACACAAAGATAAACTCAAAATGGATAAAAGGCCTCAACGTGAGACAGGAATCCATCAGAATCCTAGAGGAGAACATAGGCAGTAACCTCTTCGATATCAGCTACAGCAACTTCTTTCAAGATACGTCTCCAAAAACAAAGGAAACAAAAGTGAAAATAAACTTTTGGGACTTCATCAAAAACAAAAGCTTATGCCCAGCAAAGGAAATAGTCAAAAAAAAAAAAAAACCAAAGAGGCAACCCACAGAATGGGAGAAGATATTTGCAAATGATAGTACAGACAAAAGGTTGATATCCAGGATCTATAATGAACTCCTCAAACTCAACACACACAAAACAGGCAATCATATCAAAAAATGGGCAGAAGATATGAACAGACACTTCTCCAATGAAGACATACAAATGGCTATCAGACACATGAAAAAATGTTCATCACCACTAGCCATCAGGGAGATTAAAATTAAAACCACATTGAGATATCACCTTACACCAGTTAGAATGGCCAAAATTAACAAGACAGGAAACAACATGTGTTGGAGGGGATGTGGAGAAAGGGGAACCCTCTTCCACTGTTGGTGGGAATGCAAGTTGGTACAGCCACTTTGGAGAACAGTGTGGAGATTCCTCAAGAAATTAAAAAGAGAACTTCCCTATGACCCTGCAATTACACTCCTGGATATTTAACCCAAAGATACAGATGTCGTGAAAAGAAGGGCCATCTGTACCCCAATGTTTATAGCAGCAATGGCCACGGTCGCCAAACTATGGAAAGAACCAAGATGCCCTTCAACGGATGAATGGATAAGGGAAATGTGGTCCATATACACTATGGAGTATTGTGCCTCCATCAGAAAGGATGAATACCCAACTTTTGTAGCAACATGGACGGGACTGGAAGAGATTATGCTGAGCGCAATAAGTCAAGCAGAGAGAGTCAATTATCATATGGTTTCACTTATTTGTGGAGCATAACAAATATCATGGAGGACAAGGGGTGTTAGAGAGGAGAAGGGAGTTGGGGTAAATTGGAGGGGAGGTGAATCATGAGAGACTATGGACTCTGAAAAACAATCTGAGGGGTTTGAAGTGGCGGGGGGTGTGGGAGGTTGGGGTACCAGGTGGTGAGTATTATAGAGGGCACGGATTGCATGGAGCACTGGGTGTGGCAAAAAAATAATGAATACTGTTATGCTGAAAATAAATAAATTAATTTTTTAAAAAAGGAATAGCAAATGGTCGGGTGGTGGCCCCTAGAAGCCAGTGTGGGGCTGCAGACCATCTTGATTGGCCATTAAGACTCAGCACAACAAGAAAATAGATCTCAGCCTTCACTATGAACCAGCCAGAATGGGACAGACACACAAGTCTCCAGACAATGGTGTGAAATACTGCCTTATCATACAGAGGCTGCTACAGAGGACCTCATCTTTAACAAAGCAAGTGGGTGCAGAATAATCCATTCATTCCTCTCCATTTTTAAACCTGCGACAGACTCCAGGGGGAATTCTGAACCAAAATTCTTAGAGGGGAGAAGCAAGATTTGCTTCAGAAAGAGAATCCTGACCTCACATGCGCCTACCAGGTATCTCCCAGCCCTCTGCTCTTGCCATACTTTGTGCACAGATTGCAACAGACCAGAGCTCTGGATTCTGCTACACACAAGGGCACAGGGAACCTTCATTCCCATGTGCAAGGAGGAAAATGTGTTCTAGTACACCGAAAACCCATAGTCCATAGTTCTGTCTTGACATAAATCCAAGTAGGATCAGCTGGCAGAAACTCTCCCATCTCCTGATTTAGTGAAATGCAAGCATCTCTCCCTCGTGTGGCCCAGCGTGTAGCTAGGTGAGGGCGTCTTGGAGTGGCCAGGATCTTCAGCAGTGGCAAATTCACATATAATGGGTGGGTGAGAAATGCCTAGTCTCAGACTCCAAGTGCAAGGTACAGCAGAGTCCCAGGCACCAAAGAACACCCTGGAGGTTCTCAGCAAACAACTTACGATTGCCATTACTATGTGGGAACACCACTTGGATTTCTGGGAGCATACTCTCCCTTCTGCCCGCACCCCTCCAGCACAGTACCACCTTAGCCCAGCCATGAGTAAGGGAATTGAGAGTATGGGCTGTGACATGAGATCCGGTGGGAAGAGCACCAGGGTTGGCTGGGGCAGTTAGCCAATCCCATCACCTCTACACAAGGCTATGATAGTCCCAGAAGAACTGACCTGCAACATCCAGGTGGAAGGACAGCTTCTGGCCCCCAGCCTCACAGATGTACTCCCCAGCATCTGCTTTCCCCGCCTGTTGCACCACCAGCTGCCTCTTGCAACCCTTAGCCTCCATGCATATTTTGGAGCTCGCATTCAGTTTCTTTCCGTCCTTGTACCATGTCACCTCCGTCTTGTCCCGGGCCACCTCACAGCTCAGTGTGGCACTGGTCCCCGCCTTGGTCTGCACCTCACTGCGTGCTGGCTGCTCCTTGGCAAACGCCACAGAGGGCTCTGGGGACAGACAGATATATATGTTAAGAGACACAGAGCTGGGGAGCGCCTGGGTGGCTCAGTGGTTTAAGCCGCTGCCTTCGGCTCAGGTCATGATCTCAGGGTCCTGGGATCGAGTCCCGCATCGGGCTCTCTGCTCAGCAGGGAGCCTGCTTCCCTCTCTCTCTCTGCCTGCCTCTCCATCTACTTGTGATTTCTCTCTGTCAAATAAATAAATAAAATCTTAAAAAAAAAAAGAGAGACACAGAGCTGGTACCACTTAGGTCACAGGGAGGAAAGCTTCAGAGTTCAGTTAATTTCCTACTTGGAGCAAATGCCATCATGTGTCCAGCAGGCTGTTGGAGAGTGTCTGCAAACATATGCCTCCTGACCTGGGGCCGGAGTGTACATTTAGATGTATCCATCCCAGGTGACAGCCAGCCCTTGTGGGGAGGTGGGCCTATTCACTCCTATACCCCCAGCACACGGTATGCCCACCACACACCACATCCTATCGGTGTAGCTTATGGTGTAAGATACACTGGCTTTAAAAGATATTTCCAAAGTGATTTCAGAAATGGTTGTACCAATTTACACTTCTATCAGCAGTGTGTGAGAGTTCCAACTCCTCACATCCTTGCCAACACCTGAGATTGCCTCTTTTCTAAAACTGCATGATTCCCAGTAAACTCAAGTGCATACACACAGAATCTCAGAGAGTCCATGCTGTGAAAGCAACCGGCCATGCACACAATCACTGGCACAACCCAAGTGAACACTGGCTCACAGCATGCAGGCACCAGGCACCATGGTAGTGGCTAGAAACATGACAGTCTGTACCCAATCTACTGAGGGAGACAGACAAGCACATTAGTCATGACGGCAGTGATGCCATGCTTGGGTGTAGTTAAACAATGCCACACATATGAGAGAAGGGATGGATGGGTCCCTTAGGCTCTGGGGCCAGGGCAGACCTCTCCGAGGAATGATGAATGACACAAGACAGACAGCTTTGATTCAAGCATAGGGCAGACATTCTAATAGAGGGGAGTCCAGGGCCAGGCTCTTCTGTAGGGATGCTGTGGAGTCATTGGGGATGGTCTAAGGGAGCCACTCAAGGATGTGGGGTCCCACTGGCCCTTGTTTGTCCCCTAGGGACACTGCTGTGTCTGGGCAGGACATGATAATGACAATGCAGGCACGGCACAGCTCCCCAAAAAACAGAGAGACCACCAGTACGTGCACAGACCACCAGTACGTGCAGTTAGAGGAGGATCCAGGTCTCCTGGGAAGAGGGACCATGTAGAATTGAGATGCCACTCAGCCATGTTCCCCTCAAGGGTCTCATGAGTTCTGAAGCTGCTGGACACAGGAGACTATGAAGCCCCACAGAAAACCTCTGAGCTCCAGAGCAGACAGCACACTCTGGCACCTTGCATTCCAGGGAAGATTAGCACTGAGCATCTGCTGGGAAAGGGGCCTCACCCACACCTAAGCATCTGCAGGAATTTAGGGAAGACCATGCCCAGAATTGGGGCCCACCAGAGACGGAAGGCCCTGATCAAAACTGCAAGGGGGCCCCGAGCCAGCATGGTCATGGAATGAGCTGAAGTTTGGCTGCCTTCTCTCCACTATCATAGGAAGGAACAACCCTCTTTCTGGAATAAGATAGCATGATCTATACCCAACAAGTTTTCTCAAGCAATGTCTGACAGTCAGTGGAAATGTTGCTTGTGTGTCAAGGAAAGGAGTAAATAGAAAACCAAAAAAAGGACAATATCAGGTGATGGGTTATTATGCTTTTTCAGACTGGGATATATCCATTATTAATACTGTTTTAAAATGAAACTTTAAAAATAGATCAAACAGGGGCGCCTGGGTGGCTCAGTGGGTTGAAGCCTCTGCCTTCAGCTCAGGTCATGATCCCAGGGTCCTGGGATCAAGCCCCGCATTGGGCTCTCTGCTCAGCAGGGAGCCTGCTTCCCCCTCTCTCTCTGCCTGCCTCTCTGTCTACTTGTAATCTCTCTCTGTCAAATAAATAAATAAAATCTTTCTTAAAAATACATCAAACATAAGAAATTTACTACAGAGTCTGGAATCTATAAGAAATCAATGAGATGGAAATTATAGCACTTGAAAATAGTCAACACAGTATATAAGTGAGTCAGACATACTCTAAGTAGAACAGAATATTAGGGAATTTTAAGGCAGGTGAAAGAAAACACAGAATAAAGGAGAGAGAGAAAAATAATTAAGAGGCAGAAAGAAAGATGCATATGAGACATGTGGGGAAATGCAAAATGGTTAAATAAAATGTAACAGAACTTGGGACAGAGGAGAGAGATGGGACAGAACAGATATAGGCCAAGGGTAGCCTATGGTTGAGGAGAACATAAACCCACACACCCAAGATGACCTGTGGCTCCAACCAGGACGAATAAAAAGGAAACCACACCTAGATTCATCAAAGTAAAACCGCTGAAAACTAAAACCAAACATAGTATCTTAAAAGCAACAGGAGAAAGGAAGGAAGGAAGGAAGGAAGGAAGGAAGGAAGGAAGGAAGGAAGGAAGGGAGGAAGGGAGGAAGGGAGGGAGGGGGGAGGGGAAGAAAAGAAAAAGGAAAAGAAAAAGAAGTCTTTGAAGCAACATAACAGAACTGACAGTTGATGTTTTAGAAGAAAATATGGGACTCAGAAGACAATGGAATGATATCTTCAAAATGTTAAAACAACATAGGGGTTGGGGTGATGAAGTCTCATGCAATCAAAAACCTGTGTATAATTTGACTCCCCCAGAATGTAACTACTGATAGCTTACTGTTGACTAGAAGCCTTGCTGATGATACAAACTTGACCAATACACAATTTGCTATATGTGTTATGTATTACAGACAGAATTCTTCAGTGAAGTCGGTTACAGGCAAGAGAATGTTACTAAGAAAATTGTAAGAAAGAGAAAGCACATTTACCATACTGTACTGTATTTATTTTAAAAATCCACATACAAGTGGACTTGTGGAGTTCAAACTGATGCTGTTCAAAAGTCAATTGTATTTACAAATTACAAAATTGTATTTACAAATTACCAAAAAAGCTCTATTAAAATGTAATGTGATTCCCAGAGAAAATACCCTCAGAATTAAAAAATAAAATAAATATGTTTCCATATAAGAAAAAAAAATAGAGCCTGAGAAGACCAGCTAAAATAACTACTGATGACAGAGTTCTTCAGGCAGAACAGGTAAACAAATAATCTCAGAATATGGGGTCCAAACCCTGGCTCTGTGGTTTTCTGGCTGTGTGAATTTTGGCAACTTATAGATTTTTCTTAGCCTCATATTAAAATGCAAATAATTGGGGTGCCTGGGTGGCTCAGTGGGTTAAGTATCTGCCTTCGGCTCAGGTCATGATCCTGGAGTCTTATGATCGAGCCCTGCATCAGGATCTCTGCTCAGCAGGGATATTGCCTCTCTCTCTCTCTCTCTCTCTCTCTCTGCCTGCCTCTCTGCCTACTTGTGGTCTCTCTCTGTTAAATAAATAAATAAAATCTTAAAGAAATAAAATAAAATAAAATAAAATAAAATGGGAATAATCAGAACTCCTCCTCTGAGGTTGTTGCAATGTTTGCCCAAGTGAAAAGACAAGAAACACTGATAAAATACAATCATTGTCATGTAATTCATACCTGCTGGCTGCTGCTTGGGAAGCTTTGTGACCAAACAGGACAGGAGACATCATGTGCATGCACCCCCACTCTGGATAACTACTGTGCTCTAAGGAGCATAAGAAAGACCCAAGGAACCCACCTGTGACGTCCAGGCAGAAGGACACCTTCTGGCCCCCGGCCTCGCAGCTGTACTCCCCAGCATCTGCCTTCCCCACCTGCTGCACCACCAGCCGCCTGCTGCAGCCCTTGGCCTCCACATGCACGTTGGAGCTCGCACTCAGCTTCTTCCCGTCCTTGTACCACGTCACCTCTGTCTGGGCCTGGGCCACCTCACAGCTCAGGGTGGCACTGGACCCTGCCTTAGCCTGCACTTCACTGCGTGCTGGCTGCTCCTTGGCAAACACCACGGAGGGCTCTGGGGACACAGAGGGACGCACATGATTGAAGATATCATGTCTGTTAGGAAGGCAGCACTGGGTTAAGAAGTACTGAACCAGGAAGCAGAGGGAATGGAAACTTCTCCTGTGTCAGCTCTACGTCAGTTGTGTCATCTGGAGAAGCCCTATAGCCTTCTCAGCAATAAGTAACACAATTTATGTACCCATTCTGTAACTACTGTGTGAGGGCTTGTTCAGGTGGGGACCATACATTCTACCACTGGTCCTCATGAACTGTCCCAGCTCTATGTTGCATGAAGGAGTGAAGAGCCTAAATTCTCCCTTTCCTCAATGTGGACTGTTCCATGGGGTCCCTAACTCTACCACATCTCCTATGGGCTGTTCCAAGTGGGAACCATATATGACCACTGCTCCATGTGGCTGTTCCAGGTGAGTACTAAACATTTACCATTGTTCTGCCCAGTTTCTCCAGGTGGGGACCACACATTCTATCACTGCTCCACGTTGGCTGTCCCAGGTGGGGACCACACATTCTATTACTACTCCACATGTGCTGTCCCTGGTGGGGACCACACATTCTATTACTACTCTATGTGGGCTGTCCCAAGTGGGGGCCATACATTCTACTGCTGCTCCACGTTGGCTGTCCCAGGTGGGTATCATCCCTGGAACACCAGTCATGGTTCACAGGAATTAGCAAACCTTTCCATGTACACCTTCCTATCCAATTTCTATTGGCTCAGCCTCATGTATGAGAATCGGAGGCCAAAGGAGGGACATGTGAAAAGTTAAGTTTAATGGAAAGAGCTCCAGAGTCTTTCTGGACTCTATGCTTATCCCACCACCACCCTCAATCAAGACTAGAGTTTAACCAAAAGAACTGACCTGTGACATCCAGGTGGAAGGACACCTTCTGGCCCCCTGCCTCGCAGCTGTACTCCCCGGCATCCACCTTCCCTGCCTGCTGCACCACCAGCCGCCTGCTGCAGCCCTTGGCTTCCACGTGCATGTTGGAGCTTGCACTCAGCTTCTTCCCATCCTTGTACCACGTCACCTCTGTCTTGTCCTGGGCCACCTCACAGCTCAGGGTGGCACTGGACCCTGCCTTGGCCTGCACCTCCCTGAATGCTGGCTGGTCCTTGGCAAACACTAATGCAGGTTCTGGAGACAGAGAGGGACAATCAAATATCTAGAGCTGAATGAAGGCCCACCCTCTGGATCTCAAAACCAGGATGGCTTGGCCACAAGCCTGCCCTGTTCCTGGCTCCCTCTACACAGACAACCCCACACTCAGAAAACACATAAAGCAAGAACAGGTTAGTTTTCATAATCTGAAGACTCCAGGTCAAATAATTTCCAGGTAGGTATGTGTTATGATTCAGTATTTGGCATTTAACATCTGTGATCCCATAATTATCCTAACAAATGGAGGCATACCTGCACATCAAACCACAGATATTTTCAGGGAGAATTTATTGTTCACTGTCACCAACAGTGGGTGATGTCCAAGTCACAAGAACACAGACACAATGACTCCTGATTCAGTCTGTCATTTCTAGTAATCCAGCCACCATCCATATAATGAAACCCCTGGCTTGGGAATTGGACAAGGTTTTTATTAGCTTACTTCTCTGGATCATATTACATTCTTCCTTTTGACATATAACCATCAACAATTTTTTTCCAGCAGGGTTTTGTTAATGGTAAGTTCTCTCCATTTACCTCCTGAAAACATCTTTATTTCACTCAAACTTTTGAATGATAGTTTATCTGGATACAGAATTCTGGTTGACAGTCATATTCACCCAGTACATTGGAGATGATGCCTTCTTTGTGCTCTTCATTGCTGTGGACAAATCTGTGGAAGGATTAGTGTCTTCCCATTCATCTTTACTCTTCTGTGGTTCACTGTGATGTGTCTAGCTGTGGATTTATTTTTCCTACATTTCCCATGATCACTTAGGAGTCCTGAAGCTTAGGATTCACATCTTCAACCCCTGCTAAAATTTCTCTGTGTGATTTCCATCATATTTTTTTCTTCTCATTCTCTCCAGCCTCTCTAAAAATCCTTTGGACACACCTGTGGCCTACAGTTTCTCTTCTCTACCTCTGCCCTTCTCTTATTTTTTTAAATCTCTGTGCTTCCCTCTGAATAACTTCCTCAAATCTATCTTTCAGTTCAGTGATTTTGTCTTCAGCTATGTCTAATTTGCTATTTACCACTCCACTAAATTGTTCATTATAAATGTGTTTCCCATTCATGAAGCTTCATTTGTTTATTCTTTGAACCTGCCTGTTCTTCTGCTTCCTACTTAACTTTTTTCTTACTTTATCAAATCTCTCATATTACTCATTTTAAGTATGCTGTTACATCATCTGAGGTCCCTGGGTGGTCTAGCCCTCATCTTTTCTGTGACTTCCAACTCCCTTCGATATAGGATTATTCCTCCAGTGTTTAGATGTATTTTACTGTGAATCTGATATGGTTTCCTCAGCCAGTAGTATTATTAAGTGTGACTTTGGCAGTGGGGTAATCCTCCTGATGGTCACTGTTTCCAGGCATCCCAGGAGTGCCACTGGCCTGGAGCCCCACTGGTAAACCTTCTATACTAGAAGTTAACCACTTCTCAGTCTGGGTTTCTTAGCATTATAATTTGAAATCTCATTCCCAAGTGAAAAATAGGCTTCCATTTCTTAGGGGAGCTTTTCCCATCTAAGCCAAAGCAGAAATACAAGTGCCCTGTGACCTCCCTGAGACGCAGGAGATTGCTTTTCTGGTCCATCTTTTCCTTAATGATGTGGTTCTAGAAGGTTTCCATCACTGTATGCTGATCTCTGCTTAACTTCCTATTTGTTCTCATGCATATTGGCAAGCTGGTGGTGTAAGTCTGACCCAGGTCCCTGGGACCCAAAGGCCCCCACAGTAGCAACAGTGCACCAAGCCATCATCCACTGCTTTCATTTCCCAGTGCCTCCTCTTTTCTAGCACCTGGAAATGTCCCTCTTTCTCCTTTCCAGTCCAGATATTAACTTAACCTGACTTTGTTACATTCGGCCCCACAGTTTCAGAGGTCCACAGTGGGAGAGTTTTCACACTAGAGAAGTCCAGATGGGGTGCTTTGTTTTATAGTTATATTTTTTTTAATTTTCAGCATAACAGTATTCACTGTTTTTGCACCACACCCAGTGCTCCATGCAATCTGTGCCCTCTATAATACCCACCACCTGGTTCCCCCAACCTCCCACCCCCCACCACTTCAAACCCCTCAGATTGTTTTTCAGAGTCCATAGTCTCTCATGGTTCATCTCCACTTCCAATTTCCCCCAACTGCCTTCTCTTCTCTAACTCCCCTTGTCCTCCATGCTATTTGTTATGCTCTACAAATAAGTGAAACCATATGATAATTGACTCTCTCTGCTTGACTTACTGCACTCAGCATAATCTCTTCGAGTCCCATCCATGTTGCTACAAAAGTTGAGTATTCATCCTTTCTGATGGAGGCATAATACTCCATAGTGTATATGGACCACATCTTCCTTATCCATTCATCCGTTGAAGAGCATCTTGGTTCTTTCCATAGTTTGGTGACCATGGCCATTGCTGCTATAAACATTGGGGTACAGATGGCCCTTCTTTTCACGACATCTGTATCTTTGGGATAAATACCCAGGAGTGCAATGGCAGGGTGATAGGGAAGTTCTATTTTTAATTTCTTGAGGAATCTCCACACTGTTCTCCAAAGTGGCTGCATCAACTTGCATTCCCACCAACAGTGTAACAGGGTTCCCCTTTCTCCACATCCCCTCCAACACACGTTGTTTCCTGACCTGCTAATTTTGGCCATTCTAACTGGTGTAAGGTGATATATCAATGTGGTTTTAATTTGAATCTCCCTGAAGGATAGTGATGATGAACATTTTTTCATGTGTCTGATAGCCATTTGTATGTCTTCATTGGAGAAGTGTCTGTTCATATCTTCTGCCCATTTTTTGATATGATTGCCTGTTTTGTGTGTGTTGAGTTTGAGGAATTCTTTATAGATTCTGAATATCAACCTTTAGTCTATACTGTCATTTGCAAATATCTTCTCCCATTCCGTGGGTTGTCTCTTTGTTTTGTTTACTGTTTCCTTTGCTGTGCAGAAGCTTTTGATTTTGATGAAGTCCCAAAGTTTATTTTTGCTTTTGTTTCCTTTGCCTTTGGAGACATAACTTGAAAGAAGTTGCTGTGGCTGATATCAAAGAGGTTACTGCCTATGTTCTTCTCTAGGATTCTGATGGATTCCTGTTCCACGTTGAGGTCTTTTATCCATTTCGAGTTTATCTTTGTGTATGGTGTAAGAGAATGGTTGTGTTTCATTCTTCTACATATAGCTGTCCAGTTTTCCCAGCACCATTTATTGAAGAGACTTTTTTCCACTGTATATTTTTTCCTGTTTTGTCAAAGATTATTTGACCATAGAGTTGAGGGTCCATATCTGGGCTCTACTCTGTTCCACTGGTCTATGTGTCTGTTTTTATGCCAGTACCATGCTGTCTTGGTGATCACAGCTTTGTAGTAAAGCTTGAAATCAGGTAACATGATTCCCCCAGTTTTATTTTTGTTTTTCAACATTTCCTTAGCAATTCAGGGTCTCTTCTGATTCCATACAAATTTGGGGGTTATTTGCTCCAGCTCTTTGAAAAATACCGGTGGAATTTTTATCGGAATGGCATTAAAAGTATAGATTGCTCTAGGCAGTATAGACTTTTTAACAATGTTTATTCTTCCAATCCAAGAGCATGGAATGGTCTTCCATCTTTTTGTGTCTTCTTCAATTTCTCTCATGAGTGTTCTGTAGTTCCTCGAGTACAGATCCTTTACCTCTTTGGTTAGGTTTATTCAGATGGGGTGCTTTTAATGCTAACTTTCCAATCTCATCTACTAGGGACTTTTTGCTTCAGGAACTCCTCTCTAACCTTCTAATAGTCAATGGAAATCTTGGCTTTTGGCCATCAGAGCATAGGTATTTTCAGGGAGAATTCATATATATACATATTCTAAATAAAATAGAATAAATAAAATCATCTTTTAAATTTAAATTTAATTAACATATAACATTATTAATTTCTGAGGTAGAGGTCAGTTATTCATTAGTCTTATATAATACCCAGTGTTCATTATGTCATGTGCCCTCCTTAATGTCCATTATCTAGTTACCCTACTTTCCCACCCACCTCCCCTTCAGCAACCCTCAGTGTGCTTCCTATGATTAAAAGTCTCCCTCTTATGGTTTGTCTCCCTTTCTGATTTAATCTTCTTTTATATTTTCCTCTATTCCCCTATGATCCTCTGTTTTGTTCCTTAAATTCCTCATATAAGTAAGATCATATGATAGCTGTCTTTCCCTGATTGACTTATTTTGCTTAGCATAATACCCTCTAGTTCCATCCACGTCATTGCAAATGGCAAGATTTCATTTTCTGATGCCTACATAATATTCCATATATACCACATCTTCTTTATCCATTCATCTATTGATGGACATCTAGGCTCTTTCCATAGTTTGGATAGTGTGAACATTGCTGCTGTAAACATTCGGGTGCACATGCCCCTTCGTATCACTACATTTGTATCTTTGGGGTAAATACGCAGTAGTGCCATTTCTGGGTTTGTAGGATAGCTCTATTTTCAACTTTTTGAGGAACCTCCATGCTGTTTTCCAGAGTGGCTGTACCAGCTTGCATTTCAAAGATAATTCTTTATGAGATATCACCAAGAATGGGCAGTATCCTTGAGTTACAAGATTTTTAATTGGATTTTTAATATTTTTAAAAGGCACAAACCCAACATATAGATGGTTCTATTTTTATGTCTTAAATGTATTTTTCATGGAGAAAAAAAGATAAAACACCCATCTGGCTGACTTTCCCCTGGAGCAGGTGGCTGGATGGAAGACAGTGGTCTTCAACAATCGGTGCAGTGGCTGGCCAGGACTGCAGTCAGCCTCCATCTCACTGGATTCTCCCCCCACCCCTCTGGGTCTCTCCTTATATGGTCCCAGCTCTCCCAGGATCCCAGGGGTAGGTCCCATTATCATCCACTCCTTCCACAGCACTTCTTTTCCCAGTCCCTCCCACCACCAATATGCCAACAAACACTGAGTCTCCCTTCCCAGACCAGCATCAACTGAGTACCATGCCCAGACAGCCAACCACCTCCTGGACATCCCAGGCTAGCTCATCACCTACTCCTCCCAGCAAATCTGCTCCTGTCCTCCTGCCATGTCTCAGATGGTGGCCCCTCAGTCTATGTGTTCACCCAAGCTTGTAAGACTCACCAATATCACTGTTTCTCAGCCTACACCCACATAAGTACCACTTCATACACTCATACACCCTCTCCATCCCTTTAGCCACCACCTCTGCTTGACCCAGACACCCCCAGAAGCAAAATCTCTGCAGGAAAATGTCTCCAGGGGCCAGAGGGGTTCAGTGGAATCCACATGCTTCCTGTGCATGTGATGCCCATCTGAGCTCCTGCCACATCTGCCCTCCCAGCCAACAACAGCCTTATTTCTGGAATCATTTTTACATCCACTGAGGCTACTACCAGAATTCTGAGAACGGATGAGTCCTCACAAATGCTACCATGTAAAGGCAGAGAGCACCTAACCACACAGCTGACCATCACTCTCAGCCATGGCCAGTGGGTATACACCTTTCAGACTGTAGAGTGAGGCACCTGTCACTCATTGTGTGGCCCCAGACTCAGCTGCATCCTCAAGTTAGGGTCACACCAGGTCTCTGTTATTTCTGAGGCTCACTCCATAGGAATCCTCCCAGACTAACTGTGAAGGAAATTGTGTCTTCGATAAGCATGGCACAAAATCATTCCTGATCACACTGTGTGTGTATGCATCTATGTGTGTACGTCTATGTGTATATATGTGGGGATTATTATGTATGTTTGTGTGTGCATGTGTGTGTGCATGTTAATGCATGTGTTGTTGAGAGTATATGTTTTTAAGTGTGCATGCACATATGTTTGTGTGTACGTGTGTCTGTGAGTGTGTATGTGTTTTGAAATGTGTGCAAGGGTGTGTATATGTCTATGAATGTGTATATGTCTATAGGTCTGGGTGTGAGCATATATGTTTAAATGTGAATCCATGTAAAAGTGTGTGTGCATGCATGTACACCTGTCTGTGTGTGTTTGAGATGATCTGCCACTGGCTGTGCCAGGAAGAAGCCTGTGGAGCCCTTCATGGTCACTCTGATCCCACAACTGAGCCAACACCATGAGGACCCCAGCTATACAGTAGTTTGCCTTCAAAATTGACCTGAGTGAGTTACAAATATCACCACAAGGATGTTTAGGATTTGTCCCACACTAGAAACACCAAACTTTGGGTCCATCTACATAAGTACAAAAAATTAAAACCCATATTTTTACAAAAACACCTGTGGTTGGTCCACCCTGTCTTAGTCACCAAATGCAGCCACAGGGCCATGGAGTTCATCTGAAGGTTCTCAAAGTAAGCAGCAGCAGGCGGACTGAGGAGGACAAAAACCAGAATTCAAAGTCCACCAAACCAAAAGTGAGTCCACCTTCTCCCACTTGCCTGCACACAGGGCAGCCCAATATCCAGAATTAGGTCCCTCCCCCTCCCCTAGAGCATAGGGAAGAGAACCCCAAATGCTCAGAGTAACTGAAGACACCCCATGTTTTCTCCATGCTCTTACATCCTCACCCATCAAGATCAGAAATATTCAGAACACTGAGGATAGAGAACATTGTTCTTCAACTGAAGGAGGACCCACTGATCTTTCTTTTTCTATCCTCCTGCTGGTGCAGGGGGACCATGGTAAGCAGGTCCCAAAGCAACATGCCTACCTTTCCAACCAAAAAGCTAAAGACAATGACAGAAAACACAGAACATGAGGTTGTCAAGGAACACCAGGGCTCACCCCTGAGCCACTTGTGAGTGGATCTGACCCCAATCAACAGGCCAAAGACCTCGAGCTCTCAACTGGGGTACAGGCCACTGGGTAAAGCCACAATAAATACTAGGTGGGCACATTCAGGACAGATTGAAATGGTACTGCAAAGACTCTGGAAACAAAACAATCTCTGGAAGACTGGCAGGAACCCATCACTGGAACTCAGCAAAGTTTATTTCCAGCTTTAAAAAAATCAATGTTCCTCATTAGATATAAGGGAGACCCACAGTTTCAAAACATAGTATTCATTACATCCAGGATGCTATCCAAAACAGTCCCATGAAACTCTCAGGAAACTCTCAGTTCACATGTCTGCAAGAAAAATACTCACAGACACCAATGTCAAAATGACACAGCAGCTGGAAATATCTGACAAAGAATTTCAAGCAGCTATTATAAAAATGATTCAAAAAGCTAATGTTCCTGGAAGGGATGGAAAGACAGAAACTCTCAACAAAGAAAGGAAAGATATAAAGAACTGATACCCTTTTATAAATAGAAAAATATAATAACTGGAATAATTCACTCAATAGCTCAGTGGCAAAATCCAATTTTAGTATATGTGCTGCCAAAGCGAGCACTCAGTGGCAAAATCCAGACAACAGAAGAGTGACTGGACTTGAAGATAAATTAATAAATAATTTAATAAATTAATAAATAAATTAATAGAAATTAACCAATCTAAGCAAGAGCAAGAAAGGGACCTGTTAGACAGAGACTCAGGAACCTACGGGATTAAACTACAAGGACTAAAATTCATGTCACTAGTCCTAGAAAGACAGAGGAGTGTAGTTTAAAAATATTTTCAAGAAATGATGCTTGAGGGATGCCTGGGTGGCTCAGTCGGTTAAATGTCTGCCTTCTCTGCTCAGGTCATGATCTCAGGGTCCTGGAATCAAGTCTTGCATTGGGCTCCTGGCTCAGCAGGGAGCCTGCTTCTCCCTCTGTCTGTCCCTCCCCCTGCTTGTTCTCTCTCTATCTGACAAACAACTAAATAAAACAAAAAATAAATTAAAGTTTCTACAAAAAAAAAAAAAAGAAAGAAAAAGGAAGGATGGTTGAAACTTTTTCAAATTTGGTGAAAGACATCAACCAGATTATAAGAGCCCAGCAAATCTTGGACACAAAGAAATCCATGACCAAATACACCATTTCAGAGCCATTGAAAATAAACAACAAACACTCTTGAAAACAGCCAAAGAATACAAACACGTGACTTGTGGGGGGACAATTTGAATTACTGTCACTTGAAAATTAGTCACTACAAGAAAGGATCAATGGTCCAGAATTCTGTATCCAGCAAAATTATCCTTCAGAAATGAAGATGAAATAAAGACCTTCTGCATGAAGGGAAGCTAGGAAAGTTCACTGCCAGCAGATCTGCTCCACAAGAATTTCTATGGGAAATGACATTTAAGGAAGATTCAGAGCATCAGGAATGAAGGAGGACCAACATAAATGGTAGATGTTTGGATGACAATGAATTGTCTGCCCAAACCCCACCCCCCATGATCTGTGTGTTGAAGTCCTAACTCCCAATTTTGGATATAGAGCATTTAGGGAGTTAATTATGGTTAAAAGAGGTCCTAAGGGTGGGACCCTAATCCAATAGGAATTTATAAGAGAGAGACACTAGAGAATTCTCTTGATCTCCAATGGGCCCACAGAGGAAATGATGTGTGAGGATACAGCCATCTGCAAGCCAGACAGGAAGGTCTCACCAGCACATGCCAAAGCTGGTACCTTGATCATGGGCTTCTAGCCTCCAGCACTGTGAGAAAATAAATTTCTCTTGTATGGCAGCCTGAGCTGACTAATATGTTGCATAAACAAAACATACTATTCTCCTGCACAATTCTTCAGACTGTATTTGGCAATTGAAAGCAAGAATTATTGCGTTGTTTGGTGAGGCTGTCAACGTTAGACATAATACATAAAACAACTAATAACATAATGGCATAATGGTGGGAGGGTAAAAGGACCTATATATTGATAAAAGTTCTACATCCCAACTGAAGTAGTAAAATAATGATTCTAAGTAAGCCATGAGAATTGATTATGTTTAACACAATCCCTATGGTGGGCACACAAAACTAGACACAGAACCACAATGGATAAATTAAAATGGAGTACTAAAAACTTCCTAAGTAATCCAAAAAAGGCAGAAAAGATGAAAAAGGAGAAAGAAAAAATGAGAAAAAAGTAGAAATAATAAAATAGTAAACCTAAATCCAAATGTACCAATTATTGCATTAAATGAAAATAGTGTAAACACACTGATTCTGACAGAGATTTTTAAAAATCTTTTTTAAAATTCTCATTGAAATTTTTAAAAATTTCAATTTTTTATTTTAAAAAATTACTCAACTTTGCATAATCTACAAGAAACTCACTTTATATATGTATAGGTAAAAATAAAAGAAGAAAAAAATACATGTAATGCAAACACTGATCAAAACAAAGCTGGAATATTTATATTAATATTTTATTAAAATTAAATTAATATTATTAAAATAAGTAAATTTAATTTAATCTTAAAATAATTAATAAAATAAATAATATTATTTTAAATATTAAAATAAAGTAAATCTTTGAGCCAAGAAAATTACCAGAAATATTATAAAGACAAATGAGTTAATTTATAAAGAACATGTAATAATCCCAAATGAGTAAGCCCTTAACAACAGAGTCAAAATATGCAAAGCAAAAACTGACAGAACTGCAAGTAAAAACAGAAAGTCCACATTTATAGCTAAAGACTTCATTCTTCACACAACAACTGGTAGAACTAGTAGACAGAAGATCATCAGGGGTATAGAAGAACCAACCCATTAACCAGCATAACCTAACTGACATTTGCAATGCATTCCACCCAACAACAGCAGAATATACCTTCTCTTCAAGTATACATGGAACATTTACCATGTTGTAATGGTAACTTAACTACAGACCATACTGAAGTTAAGAAAAGAAATTTCTTAAAAAATTATTAAATTGAAGTAATACAAAGTATGTTCTCTGACCAGAATGGAAGTGGACTAGAAGTCAATAACAGAGAGATAAGAGTAAAAAAAAAGAATACTTGGAAATTAAACAGCACACTTCTGAAAACTACAGAAATCAAAGAAGTCTCAAGGGAAGTCAGTAAATATTTTAAACTGAACAACAATTAAAATAAAAACATATCAAAATTTGCAGGATAAAGTTAAAGCAATAATTATGGGGAAATTTACACTACTAAATATTTGTATTAGAAAAGAATAACTTTTGGGGGCACCTGGGTGGCTCAGTGGGTTAAAGCCTCTGCCTTCAGCTCAGGTCATGATCCCAGGGTCCTGGGATCGAGCCCCACATCAGGCTCTCTGCTCAGCAGGGAGCCTGCTTCCTCCTCTCTCTGCCTGCCTCTCTGCCTACTTGTGATCTCTGTCTGTCAAATAAATAAATAAAATCTTTAAAAAAAAAAAAAGAAAAGAAAAGAATCACTTTTTAAAAAATAAATAAATAAAATAAAAATTTAAAAATGAATAAATTGGCAGCATTGGAGGATAAAAAGAAAAGAAAAACTTTCAATAAGTAATCCTTTTTTTTCACCTCAAGAAATTAGGAGCAAAATAAACCCAGAGCAAGCAGAAGGAAAATTAATAAAGAACAGAAATCAATTAAATTGAAAAAATAGAGAAAATCAATGAAAACTATATACGGTTCATTGAAAAGATCAATAAAATTGATAAATCTCTAGTAAGACTAATAAAAAAGAGAGAAAATCTAAGCTAACAATATCAGGAATGGAAAGGAACATCACCACAGGCCCTGCTGACATTAAAAGTATAATAAAGGAACACTACAAACAACTCTATGCACATAAATTAGACAAATCTGAAGAGATAGAACAATTCCTCAAAAATTACAAACTACTAAAATTTGCCCAAGAAAAAATAGGTAACTTGCATAATTTCACCTCTATAAATAAAATGTTTTCAAAATTTAAACCTTCTAAAGGAAGAAATATTTAGCCCAGGATGACTTCACTGGTTTAATCAGGGAAATAACTTTAAGAGAAGAAATTAAAGAAGGAAGAGAAATCACATCAATTCTACACAATCTCGCATAGAAAACAGATGAGAAGGGAACCCTTTCCATTACCCTGAGGACAAAGTCACACAAATACATATATGAATACTACTAACCACACTTCCTCAAGAATATAAATATAAACATACTCAATCAAACAGTAACCCATTGAATCAGAAATGTGTAAAAAGAATAACACACTGGGTGTTATACACAAACAATGAATCATGGAACACTACATAAAAAACTAATGATATACTGTATAGTGACTAACATAACATTAAAAAAACACACACAATGAGATACCCTCTTACAACAGTTAAAATGGCAAATATTAAAGAGTCAGAAAACAACAGGGGTGCCTCAGTGGCTCAGTGGATTGGGTCTCTGCCTTTGGCTCAGTTCATGGTCTCTGGGTCCTGAGATCAAGCCCTGTGTTGGGCTCTCTGCTTGGCAGGGAGCTGCTTCCCCCTCTCTCTCTATGCCTGCCTCTCTGCCTACTTGTGATCTCTGTCTGTCAAATAAATAAATAAAATATTTAAAAAAGAAAAAAGAATACAAAAAATGTTGGTGAGGATGTGAAGTGGGGGAATGGTTTCCCATTGTTGGTGGGAATGCAAGCTGGTACAGCCACTCTGGAAAACAGTATGAAGGTTCCTCAAGATGTTAAAAATAGAGTTACCCTATGACCCAGGAATTACACTACTGGGTATTTACCACAAAGATACAGATGTAGTGAAAAGAAGGAGCACCTACACCCCAAGTTCATAGCAGCAATGTCCACAACAGCCAAACTGTGGAAGGAGTCGAGATGCCCTTCAATAGATGAGTGGATAAAGAAGATATGGACCACATATACAATGGAATATTATCAACCATCAGAAAGGATGAATACCCAGGTTTTGCATCAACATGGATGGGACTGTAGGAAATTATGCTGAGCGAAATAAGTCAAGCAGAGAAAGTTAATTATCATATGGTTTCTCTCATGTGTGGAACATAAGGAATAGTGAGGAGGACCATACAGGAAGTGAGGGAAACTTGAATGAAAAGAATTAGAGAAGAAGATGAACCATAAGGGTCTATGGACTCCATAAAACAAACTGAGGGTTACAGAAGGGAGTGGGGTTGGGGGATTGATTAGCCCAGTGATGGGTATTAAGGAGGGTACAAGTGGTACCACTTGTACCCTCCTTAATAAAAAAGGGTATAAGTGGTGATGAGCATTGGGTGTTATATGCAAATACTGAATCATTGAACACTACATGAAAAACTAACGATGTACTGTGTAGTAGCTAACTGAACAAAAATAAGACTGACTTCCTTCCCTCCTTTCTTCTTTCCCTCCATCCTTATTCTTCAAGCCTGAACAGGAGCTCACTCAATGCAAATAGCCTTTTCCCCATCAGTATTTGTTGAAAACAATCACAGGCAATTACTGAACATCGTGGCTGCCCAAGGTGGTAGGTATCAGTTGAGTAAACAACAGACTAACAAATCAGCTTAAAAGGAAAAGCTGCAAGAATGTCTATATCCATAGAGGGCTTTGGAAAGCTCTGGCACATTCCTGGGCATCTAGAGGGCCACAAATATATGTATACTCAAGAATCATTTGAGGACGCCCTAAACTCACACTATGGGCTAAACTTGAGGACATTAAAACATGATTGTAAACTGCCTGACTAAGTTGTATATGCATGTACCAACAAGAACTGGGAGGCTTACTGGTTAAAAGCATCTAAAGAAACCACTGTAAAACCATTAGCTAACCAACCAGAGACTTCAGAGGTTTAACACAGTATAAAATGCAGACTTCACAGAAGTAGTTCAGAAAAGTCACTGAACACACAAATAGAAACAAAAACAAACACCAACAACTACAAAGTGGGAAGGGGGTTGGACAATTTGAACTAAATTCACACATGCTATTACTTAATATTCCAATATCAACAAAGAATTATGTGACATGCAAAGAATCATGGTCCATTACAGGAAAGGAAGCTGTCCAACAGAATCTGTCCCTGAAAATGTCCAGATATTGTTTCACTAAACAAAGTCTTTAGGTCAGCTATTTTAAATATGCTCAGAAAATTAAAGGAAACTATTTCTCATCAAGTAAAGAAATGTTTGAGAACAATGTCTTACCAAATAGAGAGAATATCAATAAGAAGATATATTTCTAAGACTACATAGAAATTCTACATTTGAAAAGTGTAACTGGAATGAAAATTCACTGGAGGGGTTCAACTTCTGATTTGAGCAGACAGAAGAAAAAAAAAAACTCAGCAAACTTGAATACAAGTCTCATGAAATTACCCAGTCTGAGGAGCAGAAAGAAAAAAGAATGAAGAAAATGAACAGAGCCTTAAATCCCTGTGGGGCAACACACACACAGGGAGATTTAAAGGGAAAGGGGCAAAGAGAATATTCATATGAGTGCTCCTACCAAGAGTGACAGCTGATGTCCCTTCAGAACTATAGGGGCCAGAAGTTAGTAGGTGATGTTTTAAAGTGCTTAGGGGAAAAGAAAACAAAAACAAGAACAAAAACTATCAACCAATAAATTATAGGCCTATGTCAAAAAACCAAGAACAAAAACTATCTGGCAAAAGCATTCCTAAAAATGAAGGAAAAATTAATACATTCCCCTTCAAATAAATACTGATTATTTTGTTGCTATTACAACTGTCCTGAAAGAAATGCTAAATAGGCATTTCAGACATGGATGAAAAACACTGACAATAACTTGAAATTGTATGAAAAAATAAAGAACAGTAGTAAGTATAGTTACGCAGGTAAATGTAAATGCCAGTATTGCAGCATTTTTTTAGTTTTTAACTCTTTGGGCTTTTTCCCCATATGATCTTAAAACACAAATGCATGAACAATAATTACAAAACTACAAAGTTAATGGACTGAAGTTAGTGTATAAAGACAAATTTTGACAATACCAACATAAAGCTGCACTTTGTGTGGGAACACAGAGCTGTAAAGGAACAGTTCTTTTATTTAAACTAAAATGGTATAATTTTAAACTTGAATATTACAAAGTTAAGATATTAATTGTGATAACCACTAAGGGTATCCACTAAGAAAAAACCAGATAGATGATAGATAAATAGAAAGAAAGAGCCAATGTTATATGTATATATAATACATACAAAGTTATAGTAAATATATATACTTAATACATGAAACACCAGAAAAAAATCAATTAAACAGAAAAAAGATAGAAATGGAGAGAATAAGGAACAAAGAAGATACAACATATTTTAAAAAAGACCAAAATAGCAGAAGTAAGTCCTTTCTTGTAAGTATTACTACATGAAGTGAAAACTAACAGATCAAAGAGAGAAAAAGATGTACAATAGTAGTTGGAGAGTTCAGTGCCCTTCTTTCCATAATGAACAGAAAGACAGACAGGAGGTCAGTAAGGAAACAGCAATATATGCCAGGTAGACCCAGCTGACTCAACAGAACTCTCCACCCACCGCATCAGAGACACACAAACAGAATGTTCTCTGACACAGACCATGGGTTCGGCCAGGAAATGAATCTCAGTAAATGTAAAGAGATGGAAATAATACAGGGTATCTTTTCCAACCACAGATAAGTGACACTAGAAATCACTAATAGAAGGAAAACTAGAAAATCCACAAATCTGCCAAAAGGAAACAATGCACTCTTGAAGAAGAATTGTAAGGAAAATTAGAAAATATTTTGAAATAGTTGGAAACGAAACCACAACACACCAAGGCTAATAAGATGCAGTGAAACCACTGCTCAGAGGAAAATTCATAGTTATAAATTATAGGCCTATGTCAAAAAAGATGAGCACAAATCAATAATCTAACTTCACACCTTAAGAAACTAGAAAAGGAAGAGTAAGTGGAACCCAAAGTGGGAAGAAGGAAATAAAGTCTATAGATGAGATGAATGAAACAGGATAAAAAGGCAAAATAAAGAATGAAGAACATTTGAAAAGATCAACAAAATTGACAAACCACTAGCTAGACAACTAAGAAATTTAGAGGACTCAAATTATTACAACAAAAACAAATGTGGGGACACCAGTACAGACCTTACAGAAATACAAACCATGGTCAGATAACACCATCAACAAGTGAATGCCAACAAATTCTAGATGAAATACCTGAACTCATAGGAACACACAGACTACCAAAACAGACCCCAGGAGAAATAGAAAACCTGAACAGACCTACAACAAGTAAAGAGAATAAATCAGTAATCAAAACAAAATAAGAGGCATCCAGACTGCAAATAATGAAGTAAAACTATCTGTGCAATATAGGGGACACTTTTTTGTATAAAAAAAAAAATCCTTAAGAATCCACAGATAATTAATAGCTGAATACACCAGCTCAGCAGGGTTGTAGGACACAACAGCAATATTCAAAATTAATTCTATTTCTGTATATTAGTGATGAACCTTCAAAAACTAACATTTAAAAAATAATTCCACTTAAGGAAACATCAAAAAGAATAACATACTTACCAAAAAACTCAACAAGTCTTCTACACTAAAAACTATACACTGCCTGCCTTGAAGGGGACATGTCCAGACTCAGGGTGCAGCCACCTCATGTGGGCACAGGGCGGTCCCAGGACACACACAGGCCCCTCAGCAGACCCACACTGCCCACTGGACCACAGGCCCACTGTCTCCACCCTCGATGTCCCACAGCCCAGACAGTCAAGTCAGGGGCTCATTTTTCTAGGCTATCTTCAGTGGGGTGTGGCCATCAGAGATGTTTTAGGCCACTGAGTTTGTGATAATTTGTTGCACAGCAATAGAAAATGACCCAAAAAATACTCCCTGCAAGTTCTTCCCACCTGAAATGTGATGGCTGGAGCTGTGGAAGCCATCTCATAACCAGGAGGCAATAAGCATAATGAAGGTCCTTATTTTGTGCTCAGGGTGGCAGAGAACTAGAAGCAGACAGAGCCTATGTCCCTGTGGTGTCCCTGTGGGAGGTTGTTAGAAATGGTCCCTGATGAGTAAAGCCTCCCTATGTCCACACCCTCAGCAGTGGGGTCTACTTCCTCCTGACCTGGAAACCAGGGTGTGTGAAGCAGAACATGGTGGTGGTCATGCTCTGAGCACAGACCCCAACAAGCCCGGTAGCACCTGCTGTTCCCTGAGGGAAACAGAGCCACCATGAAGACACCATGGAGACACACCTGGGGCAGAGACACCAGGAGCAGAGAAAGGGGTCCCAGACATAGGAGTAAGCCCAGCCAACATCGTACAGAGACAGAGGTTTGCCATCCGGCTAGACCCAAGCACTGAAGCCCTGTTGGGACATCGGACACATGGACGAGGCCAGGCTGGGTACTCCTGCCCCAGCCCACATTTCATGGAGCAAAAAGGAGTGGTCTCACTGAGCCCTGCCTGAACCCCTGACCACACAGCCAACTGTCTCGACAGTTTGGGGGTGTTTGTCAGCTGGCGCTAGATAACTGCCTTTTGTGGGCCTGACAAACACCTTCCTCCCAAACACCTCCTCCAGGCCTGTTCCTGGGATGTCAACTGACCTGTGACGTCCAGGCGAAAGGACACCTTCTGGCCCCCGGCCTCGCAGCTGTACTCCCCGGCGTCCGCTTTCCCCGCCTGCTGCACCACCAGCCGCCTGCTGCAGCCCTTGGCCTCCACGTGCACGTTGGAGCTCGCACTCAGCTTCTTCCCGTCCTTGTACCACGTCACCTCTGTCTGGGCCTGGGCCACCTCACAGCTCAGGGTGGCACTGGCCCCTGCCTTGCAGAGCACCTCACTGCGTGCTGGCTGCTCCTTGGCAAACACTGCAGAGGGCTCTGAAAACAGAAAGAGATGCATGGTCAGAAGCCCCACTGAGGGAAGGTTCCCAAGTCCTGGAGCCAGGCGAACTTGGGAATCCTTCACAGTCAGATGCTGCTGGTAGAGCCCTCCTCAGGCACAAGGGGACCTGATGCCCTGACCCCTCTAGGGCATGGGGGGAGCAGCCTCTGAGAACCAGGAGGGACAGCCAGGCCACTGCCTAGCGACAGATAGAGGGAGGCCTGGGAGAGTGACCGAGACTCAGCATCTGCCAAGTGGCCCCAGAAGCTTCTAGCAGGAGCCAGACCCATAGGCATCCAGACCCCGAGTCTTGTCTGCCTCACTTCCTCATCTTCAAAAGGACAAAAAGGCTACAAGTATCCTTCTTATTTTTTATTTTCCATGCGCAAATCTTTTTTCCATCTAAATGTTAGTTCTTTGGGAGGTTCCTCTTTCCAACCCTAAGAGCAACGGCACCTCCCAGGCATTCTTGGAAGAAAGGAAGGGCTGGACAGCCTAGCCTCACAAGTGCTTGATGAAGCCAGACCTGCTCCCCACCCACCATGCCTCAGAGGCTGCGGCTCACCGGAGACACGCAACTGGAAGTCCACGGAGTCCTCGCCCACACGGCACGAGTAGGTACCCTCATCCTGCCTGGTGACCGAGGTTGCCACCAGCCGGTGCCGTGAACCCACGTCCTCCTGCAAGAAGCGCTGGCTGGAGCGCTTGAGCTCCACTCCATCCTTGTACCAGTGCACACTCACATGGGCCTCCGAGGTCTCGCATTCGAAGTGGGCTGGGCCTCCAGCCACAGCATCCACACAGCCACCAGCAGTGTCTTTGTGCAGAAAGGGAGTGAGCCCTGCAAGGGCAGCCAGGCAGGTCAGTGGGGCCAGCAGAGCCCTGGCCACACAGACACCTATGCTAGACAGCAGACAGAGACGCCGGGGGCCTGCAGGCCTCCCCCAGACCAGGGTCCCCTTCGGAGTGCCACCTGCCCTTAGGAAGCCCCACTCCCTGCTGACCAGAGCCTCCCCTCTCCCATCCTCCCCAAGGTCAGCTGAGCATGCCCCACTCCCCACTGCCCTACAGAGATGGAAAATGGTGACTCCCACCACCCATACCCCCTAGAGTCTGCCCAGAGCAGGGGAACCTAATGTGGGGACATGGCCATGGTGGAAATGGACCACCACACACAGCAGGCGTCACCTTGCACCAGGAGCTGGTAGGCGATGCGGCCCCCACAGCTGACACACTCGTAGAGGCCAGCATCATCTCGCACCACATCCCGCACCAGCAGTGCCCGCTGTCCGGCCATGGCCTGCACCTCATACTTGGGGCCTGGTGGCAACACGTGGCCATCCTTCAGCCATGTCACCGCTGCAGCCTGGTCTGACAGCTCAGCCAGCAGCTGTGCCTCCTCATGCAGCTGGGCCAGCACTTCCCTCACAGCTGTGACTGGACGCCTAGTGGTCATCCCTGGGGCTGCTTGGGGCCACAAACAGGTGGACAGAGGCGCATGGACAGAGCAGTGGAGAGAACAGGGGAGGGGACAGAAGGAAGAATGACAGGGAAATGGATGGACAGAGGGGGAATGGACAGAGGAGGAGGGATGCAGGAGGGACATTGGGGTGTGGGCAGAGGAGATGGATGGTAGAGGGAACAGAGAGAGAATGAAGGGGAAGGAAGAGAGAAGAGTGAACAGACGTGGACAAAGGGAATGGACAGGAAGGGACGGGGGGGGGGGGAGGGTGGGGAGGGGACAGAGCAGGGAGAGACAGGTATGAGGGAACAGGGAGAAGCAGAGTGACAGAATCAGCAGAGGGGAAGGGGAGGGAGGGAGGGAAGCAGGCAGATAGAAGAGTGAGGCTCTGAGCCCAGTCCTCCATGCACAACCCACACAACCCATGGGAGAGGCCACTGCCAGCCCTGGGCAAGCTGCCTCCCACCACCCTCTCCTGCCCAGCCCTGCCACAACCAGGAGATCACCCGGGAGCTCACCTGCCCCGGGACAAGCAGCAGCTCCAGGAACCCCCACCCCACTGCTAGGGCAGAGGCCTGGGGGTCCCAGCCGGGGGTCCTCCTACCTCGGACCTCCATGCGGATGCTGCTTTCAATGCCATTGGCCACGAACTTGAGCTCAGCACCGTGCATGCTGGCGGACACTGAGTGGATGGTGAGGGCATGCCGTGTGCCGTCCTGACGGATCATGTACATGCTGCTGGCCTTCAGGGCCTGCCCATCCAGGAACCACTCTCCCGCCAAGGCCAAAGTGAGGTCCACGGAGAAGGTCACCTCACCACCCTCCACAGCCTCCACTGCCTTCAGGGGCGTCCTCACAGCAAGCTGGGGGGCTGCAGGGTGAGGGCTTCAGTAAATGGTCAGCCTCTGCCCTCTCCGCCCCTCCTCTGCCTGAGCCTGGCCCAAGTGCTGCCTCCCCCAGCAAGCCCATGGGGCAGGCAACTGGAGCGCATCCACACTTACTCAGGTGCACAGTCCCTGGGAACTCGAGGTAGGGGCTGTGGCCAAAGCTGTTCAGAGCGGACACCCGGAACTGGAAGTCCCCCTCCTCAGACACGCTGGCCACAGTCAGCTCCTGCGCACGCACCCACTCAGCCTCGTGGCACCGGCTCCAGGTGTGGGCGCCAAGCCGCTTCTTCTCCACCAGATAACCATCGATGGGGACAGGGCGGTCCCCGTGGGGTGGTGGGGACCAGCCAAGGGTCACGGAGCACTCTGTCCTGGATTTCACCATGGGGGCCTCAGGCGCATGCAGCGGCGGCTTCCTAGGGGCTGGGCAGAGAACCACCCAAGGTGTCACTCACTGGGAGTTCCCTCCCCAAGCCCTCAATCCAAGATGAGCCCCGCCCTCCAGGGAGCATGCCTTCACTGTCTGGACTGCCCAAGGCCCTAGGGGACTGCAGGGACAAGGATGCTGTGGACCCATGACCAGGGGGTCTAGGGATAAACCCCATCTGTGATTCCAGGTCTCGGGCTTGACAGTGACCAAAGCAGGGCACAGTGACCATTCTGAGGGCGCATTCCTACCCCAACAAAAGGCTGACCCAGTGGAGACGGGTGGGAGGAGGGACCTACTCCCCAATCTACAAATTTGATAGCAAAGGCCACAAGAAGAAGACATGCTCGCTCACGATGTCCCACAGCTGTTCTCGCCCATTTGTGTGCTTCTAGAACAATCTGCACCTTCTACTTTGGTTTGCAGAGTGGCGGTCACCAGAACTCCCACTCTGCAGTCACCTGGGGTGACCACAGTGAAGGAGGGCAGCAAACAAACCAGGGGTCCAAGGAAACTAGAGCTATGACCGGTTGGTCCAGCCCCCAAAACCCCTCCTACCCCCCACAGCAGACCAGAATGTACAGCGTGGCCCAGTGGACAAAAGAAGGGGGAAAGGGCCTGTCCATTCAAGGGGCACGCCCTGGCCCTTACCAGACACAAAGAACTGTGTCGTTGTCCGGCAGTCCCCAGCCATGAAGGTCACCTCGCCCATGTCCTCCAGGCTGCACTTGGAGATGGTCAGCGTGTGGCACGTGCCTTCTGTGGTGATGGCCACGCGACCCCCGGCCACCACCTCCTCCTGGTTCCTCAGCCAGTGGATGGAGTCCTCGGGCTGGGCCAGCTCCACACAGAACATGGCCGTGTCCCCCACTCGCACCGCGGTCTTCCTCGGGAGCTTCCGGATGAGGTTGCCTGTGGTGGACAGGGCCCGGGGACTGGTCGGTGTTTGGATGGGGGGGGCGTCCTCTGCCCACCTCTCCACCTCCAAGCCCACCTTCCGCCCCGCCCGCCCCTTCTCGCCCGCCCCTTCACCTCCGAGCCCCGCTTCCGACTGTGTACTGCCCCCTGTCCCGCCCCTGCTCGCCCCGCCACTCCGCCCCCAGCCGCCCCCAGCCTGCCCGCTGCCCCGCCCCCTGCCCGCCCCTGCTCCGAGCCCACCGTCCGTCCCTGCACTGCCCCAGCACGACCCCAGCAGCGCACCTGCCCCGCACCTCCTCCCGGCTCCTAACCCGCCCGCTGCCCCACTCCTCCTCCCCGCCCCTTCCCTTCCCACCTTCCCCCTCCATTCCCCGTGACCCCCGCCACCTTGCACCGCGAGCTCCGCCACCGTGCGGCTGCCCTCCGCCGTCTCGCAGATGTAGACGGCGTCGTCGTCGGCCGAGACGTTGCGCACCGTCAGCCGGCGCTCAGTGCCCTCCTCCTCGATGCCGTACTTGGCGCTGGCCCACAGCCGCGTCTCCTCCTTGTACCACGCGGCCTCCGTGGCCGGCAGCTCCACCTCGCACTGGAACGTGGCCGACTCTTTCTCCCGCACCTCCAGGTCCTGCAGCCGCTTTCTGAAGGGCACCGCGGGCTCTGCGGGGACAGGGCCCGTGAGCGGGGCAGGGGTGGCGGGTCTGGGCCGGAGAGAGTAGCGGGGAGAAGGTGGAGGAGGAGGGGTTGGGGGGCGGAGAGTGCGGTCAGGGCCGGGAGAGAGGCGGTGGTGCGAGAAGGAAGCAGGGTAGGTCAAGGGCTCCGTTAGTCGGGTGCGGGGCTGGCATGGGGGCAGAGGACCAGGACAGGAGTTGGGTGGGAAGGCAGGGGAGCAGCAGGGATGAGTCCAGGAAGGTAGGGAGATGTAAGGGGGCAGGGGTAAAGAGTCCCCTCCCCTTAGACAGAAGATGTCTGTAAACGAGGCACCTAAAGCCACAAAAAGTATCCCAGAGATGCTGCTCCCAGGCCGCAAAATCCGGTGGGATCCCGCTCCCACGAGCAGCGAGGCGGTAGGACCAGGGCCGGCTGCCGCTCAACCCCCTGAGCTGCCCTGCGCACTTTCCCCTGTGCAGCTTCTGCAGGGACCTCCGAGGAACCGCGTCATTTCCTTTCTCCCCCAGTCTGCCTGGGAGACCCCCTAAGCATCCTGTGAGGGAGTGGAATGCCCGCCTCCCACCCCCACCCCACCACACCTCCCACCATCTCCCAGGAGGAGGGGGCGCTGAGGACAAAGCGCTTTGTTCCTCACTCATGTGACTCTCACAGACACAGTAGGACAGGCAGAGGGTCATCTGCTTCCCCCTCTTTCTGTGGCTCTGGGAACGCGGGGGCTGCCCAGGACTCTCTGGATTCCACGACCGATTCCAGTGCAGGTGTAAAGGACAGGGGGAGGGAAGGTCGCTTCTTGGGCAGCGACCACGTGCTGGGGCCGTGCGCCCAGCACCCTGAGCTCACCTCGGACGACGACCAGCACGGAGCTGTAAGTCTGGCCCACCAGGTTGGAGGCCGTGCAGGTGTAGAGGCCCCGGTCCGACTGTTTACAGAAGAGGATCTTGAGCACGAAGTTCTCCTGGGCGTCCTCGTACACCACGTGTCGCCGGCCCTCAACCACCAGCTGCCCATCCTTCTTCCACACGGTCTCTGGCTTTGGCTCCCCCGTCACGTAGCAGCTGAGGCGCGCGTGCTTGCCTTCAGTCACGGTGCATGTGCGCGTGCCGGAACCCGGTGGCGAGGCCGGGGCGCTGTCCGCGCGTATCGCCTCGCGCCGCCGCTTCAGGTGCGCCAGAAGCGCAGCAGTGGAGGCCCCGGGAGGGCCCGCCGCGTCCGCATCCGCCTCCACGGTGAGCGCTGCGTCGGCACTGGCAGCGCCCAGCGGGTTCTCGGCGCGCACCGTGTAGGTGCCGCCGTCCCGGGCCCGCGTTGCCTGGATGCACAGCGCGCTCGCCTCGCCGCTGGCCTCCACGCGCACTCTGGGGGCGTCAGGCGAGCCCAAGCGCCGCCCGTCTTTGGCCCAGCTCACGGCCATAGGCGGCGAGCCGCGCACGCGACAGCGGAACGTGGCCTCGGCGCCCTCGCGCACGCGGATGGACGTGGGCCGCAGGAGAAAGTGGGGCACCTGCTCTGCGCAGGCGGCCTCAGCGTCCACCTGCAGGCCCACAGCCGCGAAGGCCTCACCGATGGCGTTGCGTGCGCGGCACACGTACTGCCCGCTGTCGCCCAGTGCCAGGTCTAAGATGGTGAGACGGTACAGGTCGCCGTCTTGGGCCAGGCGGAAGCGAGCACCCGCCTCTACAGGCTGCTGGTCCTTCTCCCAGCTCACCTGCGGCGTGGGGTTGCCCACGATCTGGCAGCTCAGCGTGGCGTCCTTGCCCACCGACACCATGAAGGCCTTGGGCCGGGTCAGGAATCGGGGTGCCCCACTGAATGAGTGATCCATGGTGGGGGTGGGGGCGGCAGGAGGGACCTAGGAGCGGGTTGGGGGAAGGTCATAGTGGGGATAAGATCCTGTACTGATCGAGTCCCGGACCTGCACCACACCACTCCCCCACCCACGCGCCTCCACCTCATCTCCCCTGCCCCCACAGCTAGGACTGTCTGAGGCACGGTGATACAGAAATTCAGATTTGCGGCTCCTTTCTCGGCATTTGAAGTCTGGTGCCACACCTCCCTCACAACAGGCTTTTCTATCTCTTCCTGTCCCCCCAGCTCTAACCCCATCCCCAACTCCAGGTCCAGTTGAGTACCTGTCCCAAACACACCAGCACCCTGGCTGGCCTTCCTCTCTGTTCACCAGCATCTCCCTACCTGGGGCCATGCTGTCCTCTCCACACAGACCTGCCTGTGTGTGTGTGTGTGTGTGTTCCCTACCCAACTCCAGCTGCCTTCAAGGGACCAGTCCCCGTCCCCCACACACTGCTGCCTCTTGGATTCCGAGACTCCAATCTTCCTAAATGTCTTACCCACTGAGGAGGCGGCTCTCTGAACCTGGACGGGGCCTGGGCAGGGAGGCCTTCCCTGGGTGCCTGCTGCTGGCCTGTGCCTCTGACTGTGGTGCCCTGGAGGTCACAGATCCTCCATCCCAGGAGACTGCCCTCTGAGCCCTCTGCCCCGTGTGCCCCTTTTTGTCCCCTGCCCCTTCCTCCTCCACAAGATTCATCCTCCCAAGACACACTTCTGGTTCTGGGTGCCGCAGCCGGGCTTGCCCCAGGCAGCACCCATGATGAAAGTCCAGTGTACTAGGCCGTCAGCACCCCTCCAGGGGTTCCCAGGTCCCCTCAACCCTGATGAGCAGGGAGATCGGAAATCTGGCTGCCAGTTGGACCCCTTACAAGCTGCCCCCCACCCCGAGCCACCCACACCCCCTTGCTGTGTGCACCTGCTCCTCCCCCAGGGACAGCACATGGTCAACTGTAAGGCCGGGGAGGACAGGCAGAGTCCCCTGTGAGGAACCACAGACGTCCAGGCTGAGATTAGCCAGGTTGACTGGCAGGGCCTGGTCACTCTACAGACTTTGTGTCCCTACTGGCTGGGGATCTTTGGGGACAGGGTTGGCACCCCCATAACAAAGGCTACCAGGGACTGGCTGGCCATCGGCACAGGTGGGTAAGGTGAAGCTGGGCCTAGCCTACCCTGCCCCACTTCTGTAAGAACAGCAGGCCCCCTGGCTCAGGGCTGGGCCCAAGCACCTCAACTCCCTCCCCACCCCAGGGCTGGGCTTCCAGCATGGGCTGCTCCTGGGGGACAAGTGGGGTGATGTTCTGGACCCTTGGGCTCCTGTCCTGTGATTCAGGGCCTAATCCCCCTTAATCCCCCTTGAGGAGGTGAGCCTGCACTAGTCTGCTGACTCACTGTGCAGTCAGCACCTCTGTCCCTTGCCCTCCCCCCGCCCCGCTAGCCCCGCTGGCCAAGCTCTGGGACTGGGAGGACATGGGCCAGCGGCCACCCGAGCCCCGCCTCCATGGACGCCCTCCTGGGCCTTAATGTCTCTCTGGGGAAGGGTTACTCTGACACCGGGTATCCAGAGGCCCTGAGCTCTGAGCTCCCTGGGCTCCCCTCCTGATTCCTGGTTGGCCTGCAGTTCCCTCCAAGACAGGACACTCACTGCACCCTAACCCCCACCACTCCAGGTGCAGCTCTGGGAGCTAGGTGCTCTGAGCTCATGAACCGGCAGGGGCTGAGGGCCACCTCCACAGCTGGTGGCCTCTGGGGGACCAGGAGAACAGGGAAGGGACAAGGACTTCCTTTCACTACACGTGCTTGGGGAAAGCAGCCCAGGCCTTTGGCAGCTGACAGGCTGACCTCTGGCCTGGGAAGGATGGGCAGAGACCCCAAGATCTTCTCAGGCCCCAGGAATGGTGCTGATGTCTGGTCAAAGGCCCGTGTTCCCCACCTCAGTGCAGCAGACCCATGAGACCCTGGGGGCTCCCACAGGCTCAACCACTCCCAGACAGGCATCCCCACTGCTCCATAGGGCCGCAGTGCCCAAAATGCTGGCTCAAGGACTCCAGAGCCACACTCCTTCAGGCCGAGTTGAGGGACTCCTGCTGGGTTGGGACATGCAGAGGGGAGTGGGAGGCTTAGGAAGGGACACCTGGCTAGGACTTCAGCCTCAGCTCCCCAGGGAAGCCCCTTCCTCCCTCAGAGTGGACTCCTTGCTCCTTGGAGGCCCAACTTGTCACTGGCAGCAGCCTCCCTCCACATGGACACTATGACCTCCCCACCCCCACCATGACCACGAGAGGGTCATACCTCTGGACCCTCGGAGTCCTGAGGGCTGACGTGAGCCCTGCCTACAGCCTCCATCCTTGGTTTTCAAGAACTTGGCCAGTCTTGGGTCCTCCTCATGGGCCCAAGTGGGAATTGGCTTGCAGCCTGACTACAGAACCTTGGTCCCCTGGAGCCCCTGCTGCCCCTCTCCCCCCCCTCACCCCCCCCCCCCCCGGAGCCCCTGCCACCCCCCTCCCCCACCCCCACCCTTCCAGTAAAGACTTCCAGCGACAGCTCCTGGAGTCTGGACCCCTGGGCTGGCAGCCTCCCGAACTCCAGGGGAAATTCTTTCCTGGAGTCAGGTGTCAGTACCCCTCTGGCTGTCCCCTCTGCTGAGCCAACAGGCCCAAAATAGCCCCAGCTGTCAGCAACCATCCATCTCCGCAGAGCTGGGGGAAGGGCTGGCCAGACCCCTAGGCCTCCTTTGGAGCAGGGGGCCACAAAGGAGGAGGCGGATGCACGCCACAGCCCCCGGGTCTCCCACCCCCAGTGCTCTCTCCCCGCAAGAGGGGCTCAGCTCAGGCCACCACGGGGTCAGGGCCCGGATTCCAAAGTCCCAACCCTTGGAGTTACACAACCTGGCTAGACACCCCTCCCCAGGCCCCTCTCAACCCCAGTGCCCTGACCTTCAACTGAATAGCCCTGGGGGAGAGGGGCTAGGCCTGGAATGGCTCCCACCCTGCCTGATCAGCCTCCTCACCTGTCTCTACGGGAGGCTGGGAGCAGCACCCAGTCGTAGGGCACAGAAGATGGAACAGGGGCTGCTGGGTCTCACCTCCCTCCACGGGCCCAGGACTGACACGGCTCCCACCCAGCAGCCCACTCTCTGGCCGGTCCTCAGACTGGACGGGGACGAAAGGACAGGCAGACGCTGTCAGCTGGAGAAGGCTGGGCCCGCCCCCACCACCAGCCAGCCCAGCCCAGCTCCAAAATAGCCCGGGTGTCACTGCCTGCGATCTGGTTTCACCCCCCCAGCCCCGGGAGGCAAAGGGCAGAGGCTCTGGGTGGCCAGGTGTGGGGGTGCAGGGGCAGCGATGACGTGGGTGGGGCAGGGACCCCACCTGGTGGTGACCCCTCCTCAGACTAGTATCCTGGAAGGATACTAGGCAGGAAGGAGCCCAGGAGACCCAGGACCACCCAGGGGGCACCCAAGACCACCTCAAAGGGACCTGGGGCCACCCAGAAAGGGACCTAGAATCAGTCAGAGGGACAGGGGGACCCAGAACTACCCAGCGGAGACTCAGACTGTCCAGAAGGGAGAGGGGGACTGGGGGCCAGCTAGAAAGTGACACAGAACCAGCCAGAGGGGAGAGGGGGACCGAGGAGCAATGGTCATCTGGAAGTCCTGAGCCTCTGGAAGGGGGTAAAGGCAGGCAGCCAGAAGCCAGCACAGGCCCCAGCACCAGCCCCAATCTGTCCCCACCACACACATGCCAAAGGCAGATTCTTTATCCCTGGTCCTTCGAGCAGCACCTGGCCTGGCTGGGTGTCCATGGCACCTTTAAATGGGAGTGGGGATCCCTGAGAAACCAGGCAGGGACCTTCCCGGCCATGGGCCAGGGGTGGGCAGGCAAGACAGTGGCCAGTGCTAAACATGCCCCCAGGAAGGCTGTCCCCAACTCCATCCCCATGGCCCTGCTGCAGGGACAAGCATGGACAAAATGCCAGGACCATCTGGAGGACAAGTGGCCTCTGTCTGGTGGGGCCTAACCAGGACCCAGAGAGTTTCCTGGGAAGGAGCTGACCCCCGCCCCCAGTGGCTCAGGTCTGAGACCCACCCTCACGGACCCCATCTGAGGGTGGGTACCAGGGCAAGACACCAAGCCAGGCCCCTGCACCCACTTGATGCAAGGACCTCTCTAGCTGGTGTGTCTACCTGCTGACCCCCACCACAGCATGTGTGAAAGCCAGGAGTCCAGAGCTCCCAGGGAGGGGGAAATGAGGGTAGGGAGAACGAGGACCCACCAGCCAGCAACGAGGGACTGCTTGGCATGCTCAGCCTCACCCCTGCCCCTGAGCCGGCACCCCTGTATGCGGTGGGGACTAAGGCTCTAAGCACAGACCAGATGCCCTGAGGTACCCAAATCTCGGCTCAGACACCATAACAAAACCACAGACCAGGAGGCTCAAATAGACATTTATTTCTCAGGGTTCCAGAAGGTGCATTATGGAAAGAAGATGCTTGTAGGCCCCAGGACACTGAGATGTCCCTTCCCAGTGCAGACACAGCCCCGCACTCAATATGGACCCATGGGCCAGAGGGCCAGCCCTATGGGTCCCTCCGTCCGCCTCTATGGACACTGATGGGTCCATGGTAACCGGGGGTTAATCGCAACTACAGTGATCCCTTAACCAGCATTCATGTGACTCACTGGCCTCCAACTGGCCTCCTGCCCCCAGTCCTGTAACCCCCCCAAGCTCACCCTCCTCCTCTGTCCTCCCTGTCCTGTGACCCTCCATAGCTCACCTTCCTCCTCCTCTGTCCTCCTCATTGTCCTGTGACCCTCCGAAGCTCACCCTCCACTTCCTCTGTCCTCCCCAGTCCTGTGACCCTTCTCCTCCTCTGTCCTCCTCCCTGTCCTTTGACTCTCCATAGCTCACCCTCCTCCTCTGTCCTCCCCCACCCTCGCAGGGTCTTGTGACCCTCCATAGGTCACCCTCCTCTGCCCCGCAGCCCACAAGATGCTGTCAGCCCCCTCTCTCCCTGGGCTCGGAGTGGTCTGTCTGGGAGCCCCAAACTCAGAGGACACCCCCCCCCGCTTGAGCCACTCTCCTCTAGCTGTGACACCCCACCCCCGCCCCCAGGAACAGGGCAGAGGCTGCAAACTCTGAGGCCTGGGAACCTTTCCTGCAGAGGGGAGTGCTTGTGACCTCTAGTGCTCTAGTGTTGGAGGGGAGTGCTTCTTAAGTGGAGGTGGGGGGAACCAGTGCCTCTGCTCTCTGACTGTCCCAGAGGGAAGCCACAGGCACGCTCCTGGGGGAAGGCCAGCATGCTCAGTCTCCCTTCCAGGTCTTCCCTTCAAAGACCTCGTGGATGGCCCCCAGGGACAGTGTCTGCAGTTGGCAGTAGAGGGACCGTGGCTCAGGGTGGCCATGGTTTGCTTGTTTCCACAACTGATGGTGTCTCACCTTTCTCCTGAATGCAAGACCAATGGCTGTGAGACCACAGCCTGCACAAATCTGGGAACAAAACGGGAATGTTAATGGGGAGAAAGGTGAATTCCACATAAGGTCTGGAGTTTGGGTTTGAAAGAACATAGAAGGGGTTAAAACTACTTGTTGTGGTGGTGGTGGGGGTGCTCGGGAAGGGGTTGGGGGTGGACACAAAGGGGAAAGGTTGGAAGAAGCTGGCCCAGTGGGAGGCCTGCAAGTTGTGGGAGCAGGAGGGTTCACACTCATGCCCTTGCCATTGATGAGAAGCATTAGAAAGAAGCTCTGTGCCCATCGATGCCACACAGACAGAGAAATGATGGCATCCTGGGGCAGATCAGGCTATACAGCCTCATTCTTAAAATGAGGGGGAATTGTATCCACAAACAACTCTTAAAAAGACGATGTCAGTCAGTGAAGTAAGGGATCAAGTGGAAACCACACTGTGAAGCAGGGCTCCCGCTCCCTGCACCTCTGCTGGCTCCTGGTGCCCCCACCACTTGCTCGTGGCCAAGCCTGCAAGCCAGC
>NC_081568.1:156273557-156328256 GCF_022355385.1 Mustela nigripes | reverse complement strand
AGCTGAGAGCAAGGCCCAAAGGTCAGGCAGGGGAAAGGGACCCACAGCCAGGAGGTGAGGGGCCCCCGTGGGACAGAGGGAGCAGAGGGAGATCCCGGACCACTTGCTCTTGGCCAAGCCTGCAAGCCAGGAGCTGAGAGCAAGGCCCAAAGGTCAGGCAGGGGAAAGGGACCCACAGCCAGGAGGTGAGGGGCCCCCGTGGGACAGAGGGAGCAGAGGGAGATCCTGGGGCAGCAATTGGCCCCATGACTGCACACAGGGACCAGTAAGACACAGGAACACAGACCGGACGGGGGTCTATCCACGCTGACAGCACGGATGGCCATGGCTCCCCCACAGGTCACAGAGACCCCACGGACATGGTCCATGCACACATACTACCACAGAACCACCAGGAACACAGACCCCCACAGGCCGACTCCAGAGCTGCTACAATGTAACATCTGGAATGTCCAATTTCCAATGGCAAGCCCAAGACATGCCAAGACCAGGAGGGAAGCTACTGCAGCTGTGTCCACTGCTCTGAGAACCGCAGGATATGTGTGTCGTTGCACAGAGAACAGCAATAAAAAGAAGGATCAGAAAATCCAACAGGCAGCAGGAGGGCTCAGGGGCAGCTGTCTGGGCGGCAGAGGGAACCCATGAGCTAGAAGACAGGGGCACAAAGTATGCACTGCAAACACCCAAGCAAGTCCAGGATGAGGGCCACATGGGATGGCACGGAGCCACCAGACACATGTGAGGATAACGGCTGCTCGAGGGCACAGGTGGATTCATTGGGGGCTCACTGTGCCCCAGAGACAGGCCACTCTGGGGCACAAAGGGCACGTTCTTGGCATCAACCATCCCTTCTCTCACCACAACAGCGTTTTGGCCAAATGGTATCTTAAAAAGTGCTGAATCAGGGGTGCCTCGGTGACTTAGAGCATTACGTGTGTCCCTTCCAGTCAGATCCGTGATCTTGGGGTCCCCGGAGTCGAGCCCGGCATCCGCCTCCTGCTCAGCAGGAAGTCTGCTTCTCCTTCTGCCCCTCCCGCTGCTCATGTTTGTTCCATGTCAAATAAATACAATCTTTTTAAAAATCATGGTTGCAGAACACCAGACTAAATGCAACATGCTTGAGATTCATCATTACTCAGCGTAGTAACTACTTTCAAAACAGGATTCCTCTTCCAGCCTCCACCCCAGCCATTCCAGACCACCTGCTGGAGATGACTGCAGTGCAGTGGGAGCTCTCATCAACCCAGAAGGTTTTCTCATGGCATCCCACAGGAATCCAGCTGCGGTGACCCCCTCGAGTGGAAACTCAAGAGTGATCCCACAATCTGACACAGTGTTCCAGGGAGCAACTCTGGTTCAGCATCTTAACAAAAGAAATGCAAGGATTATGGCGATCTAGGCTGCATCCACTCAGACAAATGCTGGAGAATGCAGGTGAAGGTCTTTTTGGCCCAGAGTCTTGGCCAAATCTTTGGAAAACCTTGTTGATGTGTCTGAGGAAAACGAGCCCCCAGGCACCCTGGTTCCAGGGCCAGCAGCACCTTGTGTGAACCCCCCCACCGCCCCACCGATTCCATGCTCATGGTTTAAAATTAGAGTGCACAGGGTCTGGGAGTCACCATGGAGCAGGGAGCCACCTCCCCCCCAACAGCTGCCTTCCCTCCCTGAAGGGCTAAGATTAGGGCTGCACAGATTCCTAGAGTAGAAATGAAGGGCCACAATTAACCGGGTGACTTAATTCGGCAATCTGGCCCTTCTATGGTGGTCAAAAAGGGGCCTTCTCATGGCCAGGGCTTTGCTAGTGACCCAGTCACTCAGATCAGTCACTGCCTTGTGGGCCTTTCCAAAGAACTTCAAGACCCATACTCACTGTCTCCTGGGCATCATGTTCTGAGAGTCAGTCCATGCAAAATCCCATCATGGTGTTTTGTCCCAGGGCTGAAGGAAGTTATTTGCAGGGCACAGCACACAGCAGGGGGCCTCCACAGGGCTGTTCCTGGGCCTTCAATGGCAAGAGCCAGTGGAGTCAGGAGGCCAGAGAACACTGTCCAAGCCAGAAACGGGCCCTGCTTCCTAACCACTGCCTCTGAGATGTGCCAGCAGCTTATCAGGAAGCGACGGTGATGAAGACAGTGGCTCAGGGGTGGGGCAGGACAGGCCAGGGAGGGGAGGGGAGAACAGAGGAGCATAGAACAGAACAGAAAGCCAGGAAACCAGAACCACCAGCTCTCCTCTGAAACACACTCTGCACCTGTCATGGGATGAATGGTGCCCCCAGAAAAAGAGGCGTCAAAGTCCTCACCCCCAGAATCACAGGACCTTAGAGAGAGGCAGAGTCTTTGCAGATGCAACTGAGTTTAGAGGAGGTCAGCAGGATGGGCCCAGACCCAAGAACTGGCAACCCCATACAGAGGGAAGGGGACCTCAAGACACTCTGGCAGAGGCAGTCCTGGGAAGACAGAGCCACAGACCAACTGCCTGCGCACCAGGCTCTGCAGGAAGTAGGAAGCTTCTGCCCCGAGCCTCGGAAGGGAGCATGTGCCCCCCACACACCTGGACGGTGGGGGACCACCTCCTGGTGCCTTAGGCCACTGACTGGTACCAGTTTATTCCATGGCCTGAGGACACTACTACAAGGCTGATCACACACGGAATTACGACGGGCCACCTCAGCTCTGGAGATGTGCCCAACAGAATCGAGCTGTCCCACAAGGAACCCGTGGCCAAGTGCTCACGGCAGCATGGTCCCCACATGTCCTTGGGCTGAGGAACGGCCCAAGGATGTGGTCTCTCCTCAGAGCTGAGCCCACATGCCCTTCAGCTGAGGAACGGCACAAGGACATAGCCCCAAGGACCACAGGTCTAGACCCAGAAAACCAGACCCTTGGTGGCAGCACCCGGACACAAGTTCAGGCCGCATCCTGTGTGATTTCATCCCTGCCAGGGTCCAAACCTGGGGAAGCCCGAGACAGAATGGAGGACCGGGGCGGGGGGAGGGGGGCGCCACAGGCAGTGGGGGGGCAGAGGTGGGCACCAGTGGGCATGGGCTTCCTGCTGGCGGGGGGGCTGCCGGGGGCTGCTGGCCCAACAATGGAAATGTACTAAATGCCATGAAACCGTACACTTTATAGTGGCTGATTCTCCATTCCCGACATGTGCACGTGATATGAATGTAATACTGCACGTCCGTTATATCTCAATATAAAGTTAAAAGTAGAAAACTACAATGGGTATTGTTATGTGAACCTTACTTCAGCGAAATAATCAAGCTGAGATGAATTTAAAAACCGAACTTAAAAAATGAAAACAGGGGCACCTGGGTGGCTTAGTGGGTTAAGCCTCTGCCTTCTGCTCAGGTCATGATCTCAGGGTCCTAGGATCGAGCCCCACATCGGGTTCCCTGCTCAGCAGAAAGCCTGCCTCCCCGCTCTCTTCCTGCCTCTCTGCCTGCTTGTAATCTCTCTGTCTCTGTCAAATAAATAAATAAAATCTAAAAAAAAAAAAAAATGAAAACAGGAGCATCTGGGTGGTTAAGCATCCCACTCTCGATTTAGGCTCAGGTCATGATCTCAGGGTTGTGAGATAGATCCCCGCCTTGGGCTACAGACTCAGCAGGGAGCTGGCTTCAGATTCCCACTCCCTCTGCCTCTCCCACTGCATTCTCTGTCTAAAACAAATACAGTAATCTTTAAAAAATCAAAACAAAAACTTTCAGAAGAAAAATCAAGACCATATGGACACAGACATCTTACGTAAAACCCAGAACAGCAATCCTGAAAGAGAAAGAAACTAACCTTACCACACTGAAATTTGTAGTGGCTACCCAAGAAAAGATACCAAAAGAGCACTGTGGAAATGATGCCCACCCCACTCATGCTGTTCAGGAAGTCTTACACGTGTACTCGTCAACACAAGGACATTCGAGGTACCACGCGGTAGTAAAAAATGGTCAACATGCTCAGCAGCCAGGGAAGAATCAAATACATCAGGACACGGTCGCAGGAACAATGGGCAGGTCCTGTCCTCAGCCCTTCCCATGGGAAGACAGCGGTACTAGGGTTCTCTACAGAGAAGGAACCACCATGATGCCCATACACATACACCTAGTTCGGCAAGTCCAAGGACAGGAGAAAACTGATGTCCCAGGTCAGGCAGTCGGACAGTACAAGATCCCTCTTCCTCCACCTGTCTATGCAGGCATTCACCTGATTCAGTGAGGCCCAGCCACATCAGGAGGGCCATTTGCTTCATGCAGCCCCCCAGTCCATCGTTAACCTGATCCAGAAATGCCCTCGGAGACACCCCCAGTGTTGCACCAAATGTCTGGACTCCCCATGGTCCAGGTAAACTGACATATAAAAGCAGCCATCACAACACCTGTGTCCAGGGTGGAAATGTGAGTCACAGAATACAGAAGGCAGTCTCCTGTCAGACTGGAAAAGAGCAGCACAACACGAGATGTGTGGGTACAGATGTAGGAACGTAGTATCTACACCCATAAAGGCACATTGGCCGAACCAGGGGACTTCCAGGAGGCAGGAAAGGACATGGGCTTTACACTGTGTTTCTGTGCTGTTAAATTGAATTTAATAGGCACTCATCCCAACTGCAGCAAAAAAAAAAAAAAAACAACAGTGATACAACTTGGGGAGGAAAGACAAGCCAGTGTGCTTGGCCTTGATGCAGGACCCCATGAGGGGACCTCCCTGGCAAGGCAGCTCCCAGCATGGGTCATTGGGTGTAACAAGTAAAGGACCTGAATGGGCAGGTATGCAGGCAGAAATCTGAGGAACTCAGCCGAGTTGCTATGCCAGGAAGGCCAAAGCCAGGAGGAGACAGGGGCACCCAAACTGGTGTTTCATGTTCCAACTCTGAGGAGCAGGGAGCTTGGCTCATAGGGCAAAGGAAACCAGTGACAACAGAAAAGCTCCCCCCACTGCCCCCTGCACACTGCAGGAGGCTGGAGCTGGGCAGCATCAGGGGGAGGGCCACAGTGAGGGCCATGGTGAGAGTAATGGTGAGGATGAAGGGGAGAACCAGGGGGTGGGCCGAGGGGAGAAACATGGTGGAAGCCACAGAGAGAGTCAAGGTGAGGACGACAGTGAAGGCCATGAGGCAGGGCAAGCTGGGCAAGGGCAGGAGTGGCCTCACAGCAGCTGTGCAGCCAGGCCTGTGGTCAGGCATCCCCTTCACCACCTACTCTCCCACCTGCCTCCAGAGCTGTTTCTTCCCGAGAAATCCCAATTAGAGCTCAGGCATAAGAAGCTGGTCAGAGCAGGTGTTTCAGCACCGTGGCTCTCACCTTGGGGCCGCCGTACTCCATGGGCCCCGAAGGCCCTTTGAGAGACCCAGCAATCAGAGCCCATCTGCATGTTACACATGCCTCACTTCTGTTGCTTCGTGCTGAGAACAGCTGTGTTGTGGGATGCTGGGGGTTACAGAGGTTTGCACCCTGGACCAAATGCCACTCCCTTCCGGGTATCATGTGCGTTGTTGGTTTTGGAGAACACAGGTTTCCGGGAAAAACACATGAGCAACAGCCCTGAAGACTCGCGGTTCACCAGCCAGCAGCCAGTGGTACGTGTGGAAGAAATATCCCCAGAGTCACCCACGTACATGGGTGTTTTTTTATTTTATTTTATGATTTTACTTAATGGTAAGTAAGTGCACACAAGCAGGGAGAGTGGCAAGGAGGAGGGGGAAGCAGGTCCCCTCTAAGGAGGAGCCCAATGTGGGACTCGATCCCAGGACCCCAAGATCATGCCCTAAACCAAAGTCAGACTCTTAACTGATAGAGCCACCCAGGCACCTCCACATATGTGTGCTTTCCAATGCACCCACATACACACATAGGCTGGCTAAAACACTCAATCCTGATCTCACCCCAGAGACATGATCCCACCAACCAGCTCAGAGCAGAGAAGCAGAAAGGACCAGATCTCTCCTCAGAGACAGGATCCCACCCAACATCTCAGAGCGCAGAGCAGAAAGGACAAAATCTCTCCCCAGAGACAGGATCCCACCCAGCAGTCCAGAGCAGAGGAGCAGAAAGTACCAGATCTCTCCTCAGAGACAGGATTCCACCCACCAGCTCAGAGCAAAGAAGTGTGGAGTTCTCATGTCAAGCAGAAGTCTGGATCCAGTAATGACACAGCAGTTGAGGGGACTGCAGCTTCCAGATCTCTCTGGGACCAGAGTCATCTGTGCCCCCAACCCAAATGATAAAGAATAGAGCCAGAGGAGGGCTGCGGGGGCCCAGGACTAAGTAACTCCTTTTAAAGGGGAGGGTTTTGGCAGAGAACCGTTGGACTCTTCAGACTCATGACCCCTCTATGTCTGACCACATAGAAAGCAGCTGCCCCCAAGGGCTCTGCACCTTCAATCCCCCAGTAGAACCCACATCCTTCCCTGCTTGAACAGCCGCAGCAGGAAGTGCCAAGAGCTGACCCGGACAAGAGGCTTTGTCTTCACTGCGCCCAGACTGACTTCACGTTTGCTTTGCAACCATCCTGTCCCCTCTGTTATCTTGTTCATCGTGTGGTCTGTCTTCTGTCCCGCTCTGCGTGCCAAGTCACCCATTGAACGGTCAGTGAGCCTGCTTTGTAACTGTTATTAACTCTCCTTTATGATCAAATACAACTGTCATCGTGGAAAGACTCAGCTAGTGTGAGCACCTTCCCAGCATCCTCATGACAGGCAGAAAGCCTCCATCTCTCTTGAGAATGCTCAGTGGGTTGGGGACAGTGTCCTCAAGAAACCATGCTGGATATCCACACGTGCAGAGTGGACTGGAAGTTTTCTCACACTGTCCACAAAGAGTAACCCAAAAGAGATCAAAGGAGCAAGTGTAAGGTCCCCAGAAGAAAAAACACAGGGAACATTTCCCCAGGCAGTGGTTCCGGCCACAACTGGACATGACACCCAAGCACAAAGGACAAATCCTGTCAGGAGGGGGTCTCCATGGAATGACAAACTTCTGACTAAGAAGCGAAACCACTGATAAGGTGAAAAGACAGCCCAGAATGAAAAAAATATTTGCAAACCACAAAGCTGATACAAAGGGGCAGCAGAGTCGAGGGGCCCAGGGCAGCCAGGCCTCCCCCAAACTGCCCCTTGCCATCTGCCCCAGACCCAGTGCCTCCCAGCCATCCCAGCCTCTGAGTCTCTTCCTAGAACTCTGCTGTTGCCTTCCATCTGCCACGCTCCACCCAGAACCATGTCCCATGACCTTCCGCCCAAAATGAAGCCAGAGTTGCACATGGGCTGCTTCTGGGTCACACTTTAATAGCCACACCAGGGTGATAAGAGGGACACCCCGTGACCGTGAGATTCACATTTCACGGGACCATGGAAGTCAGTGGTTTAAAAAGGGAAGAAAGTTAGCTCATCTTGTGCAGACACGGCCACATCCCAAAACAGCAGCACATAAATTATGCAGACAGAAGCTTCTTTCCGCACCCTGAGCAGCTCAGGGTAAGAGGGGTATGCTGCTGAGACCATGGTGCACAGGTGGAGCACCCCACAGCCTGCACACAGCACGGCACATCCCACAGCCCACCTGTCCTTTCAACCAACACCTGATGGAGGGGTGCAGGCAGCCCAGGGGCAAGGCTCTGGACCATCCTTGTCCCAGGCTGATGGCGAATGCCCCCCAAACCCACAGAGCCGGGGTCTTGTCCACCCTCGTCTGGCAGAAGCTGCAACTCAGCTCAGCCTGGAAGCAGGTACAGGCCTGCTCTCCTCAGCCTCAGGCCATGGGATAGCTCCTGCCCTCCCCTCTCAGTGCCTCCCCACCACCCCCAGCCACAGAGCCACCAGAGAGGACAGCCCAAGCTGGGCATCAGACCCTCTGGGAAGCACAGAGGGCAAGGAGCACTACCCCGATGCCCACAGCCATGGGGGCCCACTACTCTGGGGCCTCCAGAGGGGGGTGCATTAACGGGACCACCATGGGCAGTGGGGGCCAACCAAAGGTGGGGCCCTCCATGACCCCTGGCAGCTCCGGAACCCACAGAAGCCAGGGGACTTCCAGTGCTACTTGGCTGTGGGCCACCAGTCTGGCACGGATGCAGTTAAGGCCACCCGGCCACTCTCAGAGGTCCTGATGTGGAGAGGGCCCTTGATTTTCTCCGACCGCAGCAGGGCCAGGCCCACATCTCCCTGGCCGGCCCTGTACTTGCCGGCTGCCTGCCCCGACTCAGTGAGCACCAAGGACCCAGGGGTGATGCCACCTGCTGGGAGAGGGCCCAACAGCCGCACCGGGAAGAGCCGCTTGCGGATGACACCCATGTGGTGGGTGCGCGCTGTCAGCTCCTGGCCAATGTAGCAGCCCTTGCTAAAGCTGACACCGTTCATGAAAGCCAGGTTGGACTCCAGGGGCAGGGCCACTCCTGGAGGCAGGTCATGGATGCCTTCGGGAACGCCTGTGGAGTGGGAGGGAAGCAGCTCCCTGAGAACTGGGGGCTGGGGGTGGCCCTCCTGAGCCCCGCTGCCCACAGGGCCCACTCTCTGTACCCTATCGTCTGGCACGGGTCGGGGGCTTGGGAGGAGTGACCAGCTAGCGCTGGAGGAGAGGAGCCCTCACCACGGACCTCCCAGGGCAGGAGCCCACCACACCATGAGCCCCGCCGCTCCCTGCGCCCACCGCGTCCCAGTCCCACGCTCATACCGTGCTGGTACCGGTGCCGGTGATAGTCCCGGAGGTCTCCCAGCTGGCCGCCGGACACCAGGGCCAGGCCCTTATCCTGGGTGAGAAGACGCCAGCCCATGCAGCAGGTCCGGGGGTCGCGAGCAAGGATGGTGGTCCTCTTGGCTGGCTCCCGCAGTAGCACAGCCCCGTAGGACTCCACTGGGGTGCAGGGCAGCACCGACCACACGCATAGCTCCGGGCATGGCTCCACAATGACCTTCCGCCGGATCTTGTACAGCCCCAGATGCGTCTGCAGGGCACCCAGCACCGCGCGGTCGCACTCCAGGAGGAACGTGGGCACCTCGCTACAATCACATTCTGGTCTGCTGGCAGAGACAGGGGCTCCTGAAGGCGGGCCGGGTACATGGCCACAGACCTCCGCTGACCGCCCGGGACGGCTGCGCTGTCCTTCCCAACCCAGGGTACTGGCAGAGCTCGTGCGTGCCCAAGGGGCAGACGACGTAAGGGGTGAGACGGCATGGGTCGGCCAGGGGTGGGGTGGTGAGCAAGTCCCGGGAATGGGGGGCATGGTACTGTGCGCCCTCACAGTGAGATCGAAAGCCACCAGCAGCCTGACAGCCAGGACCTGCCTTCTCTAGCTCCACAGAGGCCACAGGTCTCAGGTGCTGGCACTCAGACTTCAAGAGGGTCAGAAGCTTTAGGGAGCTGGGAGGACAGCACACATATCAGGGACAAGGGGGTGTGTGGTAAGGCCACTCTCTCCCCGTGCTCACCCCCTGCCGCCCCCTCCACCCCCACTTCCCCCAGGTGAACTCTGGAGGGCCCAGGAATACCCTAACCCCCACTCTGGGCAGCCATGCCCCCCAAAGCGACCCTGGAACCCCATGACCAGTGTGGGAACCAGGTGGGATAGTTGGGGTGCTTATGGGCAGATGAGCCCAGAGGAGAGCCTACCGCAGGGGACCTTAGGGCAGATGACTCGACCCAAGTACCTAGTTGGGATCCTGGTTGTAGAGAATGATGAAACAAGGACATACAGCCCCGTGGAAACTAAGACAGGGAGTGGGTAAGACCATCCAGGAGTGTGTGTGAGAGAGGCCATCGACTAGTACAGACCCCACTAGCTGATGTCCTGGCCGCTCCCTGAGACCCCACCAGCTGATGTCTCAGACCCCCCAAACCCCACCAGCTGATGTCCCAGACCCCTCTCCCAGACCCCACCAGCTGATGTCCTAGATCCCTCCCCCAGACCTCACCAGCTGGACAGGTCCCCCCCAGACCCCAGACAGGACAGTGTTAAGTGCTGCCCTGGAGAAACCAGTCACCCTCAGAGGAAGGAGCTGCAGGGGCTGGCTTGCTGCCCCACCTCTGGGGACTCAGCCTACAATGTACACCTTGTCTAACCTCATCCCCATAAGCAGGAGCCACGGGTCCACAGTGATACGGGTGGACTGAGCCAAAGGGAATCAAGGTGTGCGAGCCCAATTCCACACCACTTCCTTTGTTTGACTCTGCTGAGATGACCACACCTCAGAGAGGTGGGGAGGAGCGGCTGGCCAAGTTCCTGGGGCTGAGAAGGGCAGGTGTGCTGCACAGGGGGAGGAGGGGACCCCGTGGCGACAGAAGATAACACGGGCCCACACGTATTACCAAGTCACAGACATCTGCACACACGCAGATGCACACGCAAGCACACGGAGCCTGGACGAACCTGCATGCACTCTGCAGTGACCCATGTCCCACCCAATCGTCACCCCAGATCACAGGAGGCAACACAATGCGTGTGGAACTGGGGGAAGGGTACTGGGGTCATGGGCACAAGTCCTTTCACACTTGTCCAAGCCCACAGCACGGCACACCATGGAGAGTGAACCCCCGCGGAAAGGAGGTCTCCAGCTGATGGAGCGTCAATGCGGGTCCATCAGCTGGGGGGGCAACGCGGACCCAAGGATGGCTACATGCCTACAGGAGGCCCCCCCTCCCCTCCAACCTAGGGGAGCCAAAAACTGCTCCAAAAAGTAAAGTCCACTTCAAATGGAAAACACCAGAGCCACCCCTGAGACAAGGTGCTGTCTCCAGGAAGCCAGAACAAGGAGCCTTGCGGAAGGAACAAGGCCACTGACATCAAAAATTCCAGAGAGCACCAAGCAGAGGGGCGCTGGGCTCCCAGGGAAGTGGCCCTCTCCCCGGGACACACCCCTGAGAGAGACGCAGGTAGGTAGCAGGGGACGGAACAAGAGGGCTAGCTGGGACAAATGCACCTGGCTCCTCACCTCCTCCCTTGGAAAAAGGCCACCAACTCTGGGGCCATCCCCCGGCAGCACTGCAAACCTCCCACCACTGCTTTCCCAAGCAGGGCTAAGCCCAAGTAGTCACTCTGAAGGTGCGCTCCTGGAGACCCAAGTGCGAGCAGCCGGCCCGCCCCTGGGTGCCAGTTCTGACAGCCTCCCACCGATGCCCCTCCAGCCCTCAGTTAGGCCTCCCCCGCGGGAGGAGGGCCTCCCGCCCCAGGTGTGCCTCCCCCGGGTGCCCCCTCCCACCCTCAAGTGCCCTCCCGCCTTCAGGTGCGCTCCCCACCCCGCGGGAGCCTCTCCCACCCTCAAGTGCCTCTCTCACCCTCAGGAGTCCTCCCCCCGGACGCCGCCCCACTCTCAGGTGGCCTCCCCCCAAGGGACCCCTCCCACCCGCAGGTGTGCTCCCCCGGGGACCCTTCCCACCCTCAGGGGTACTCGCCCCCCCGGACTACCCTCCCACCCGCAGGTGTACTCCCCCAACGCCCCTCAGGTAGCCTCCCCTCCGGCATCCCTCCCACCGCAGGTGTCTGCCCCTGGATGCCCTCCACGCCCCCGGTGCCCCGCTCCGGGCGGCTTTCCCCGGCCTCCGGGAGCCCCCGCCTAGATGCCCGGCTTAGGGACACTCCTAGACCTGCACCCTCCCGGAGCAGCCGGTCCCTCTGTGGGACGACCCCCGCCGGCGCCGCTGCTGCGCTCACCGGTAGACGAGGACGTCGTAGAGCGTGCGGCCCTGGACGTTGAGGAAGTGGGCGTAGCCCGCCCGCGCTGGAGGCGGGGTCGCGCCGTCCGCAGGACCCGGAAGCGGCAGTTCATTGGTCAGCAGCCCCAGGAGGAAAGGCGCGGAGTCGGGCCCGCGCACGCGCAGCAAGGAGCGCTCGCCTAGCGGGAAGCAGGCCCAAGCCGCGCCGTCCGTGGGGTCGTCGCCGTGACGGCCCAAGCCGTGGACCAGGCGACGCCTCGGGGTCGCGCGCAGCCGCCATTGCCAGGCCGGGCCGCTGCGTCCCGGAACCGCGCCCCGAAGCAGGGCCGCAGCCGCCATCTTGGGAAGGAGTGAGGCGGCGTGACGGGGCGGCCGGGGCGGCCGGGTGGGTGGGCGCCACAGCGGCCCCTGGCGGCGGGCGGGTGGACGCGGGGAAAGGGGCTGAGCGGGGCGAGGCTTGTGCCGGGGAGAAGCGGAGACAAAGCGTATGGAGCGAGACTTGCGTCTGAGGGCGGGGCGGAGCGTGCGGGGCGGGACCTGTGCCTGGGGCGGGACGTGCGGGGGGGACTTCTGTGTGGGGAGGGGCCTGGGTGGGGCGTGGTGGGGCATGCGGGGCGGTATATGTGTCTGGGGCGGGGCGCGTGGGGCGGGACCTGTGTCTGGGGTGGGGCGTGCATGTGTGGGTCTGTGCCGGAGAGGAGCACGGACGGGGCGGAGCTTGTGTCTGGTTGCGGGGCCTAGATGGGGCGTGGGGGCGGTACTTGGGTCTGGGGGCAGGGCGGAGCGTGTGCCGTGGGACTCGTGTCTGCCGGCAGGGTTTCTGCCAGGTAGGGGCGGGAACGGAGCGCGTGAGGCGGGACTTGTTGCGGGGGACGGGGCTTGCGTCTGGCCGCGGGGACGGAGCGGGTGGGGCAGGGCCTGGAGCTGTCCGTCAGCGTTCCGCCCCACCCCCTGGCTGCTCCGGGTCGGGGCACCTGCGCTGATTCCCGCACTACCCCTGCTGTGGGAGCAGAGTCCCCGCTGGCGTTACGATGGGGAGCCATCCCCATCCTTTCATACAGACACCGTCAGCCCCGTGGAGCGCATTCACGTCGTGGGCAGCCAAAACCGGTGACCTTCCTGCCCGCGGCCAGCCCTGGAAACCCCCACTCCCTCCCCCGTCGGGGAACCGGACTCGCGGACGGAATCATGCCGTGTGCGTGCTTCTGTGACTGGCTGGCGCCGTGAGCGTGTCAGGTGCTCCTCCTAAAGGGTGGGTAGGGTTCTGTTGTGTGGACATAGCGCCGTTCTTGCAGCCGTTTCCTCATGGTGGACATTTTGTCGCTCCACTCCTTGGCTGTGGTGAATGTTGCTCCCACGTGTGTGCGCATCTCTTGGAGACCCTGGTCGCAGCCCCTGGGGTGTGGTGTGCAGGAACCACGCTGCTGGGGTCCTCTGGTCTTGCTCTGTCCTTCCCCTCTGACTTTTAGGGTCAATGTGTGCTTGGGGGGAGGGCGCCACACACCAGCTGGGGGGCCCTCAGCTCTGACCCGGTCCACACGCAGTCAGGGTCGGACCCATGTGGGTCTGCGTCATGACCCCGCGGAGTCAGCATCACGACCCCCACGGAGTCAGCATCCCGCCCCCCGTGGAGTCCATCCCCCCCCCAGCGGAGTCCCCATCACCCCCCACCCGACGCGGAGTCTCCGTCACGCCCACGCAGAGGGAGACCGCTTCATCCCGCACGCGGTCACACTTCAGGCCCACACACCACCGCACCGCAGACAACAAACACAAGTCTTGGACCCCCACGCACTCTGACCCTCGCGACAGAACCGAGGTCCCCACGGTCCCTCGGCGGGTTCCATGCACGTGCGGAGCAGCTCACGGGGTTCAGGGAAACATTCTCCTTCCTGCATTAACCCCTTTATTGTGGTAAGACTCGACTCAGAAGTAGCCAATGGAGGACACACTGGGGGCAAAGCCCTGGGGCAGGGGCCTGGGGCTTCCCCGTCCTTTGGCCCTTACCGGTGTCCCTCTCCCTACATCTGACCTGGTCTCCAGAAGTTCTCCAAGCCTGGCTTTGTGGGGTTTATGGGGGCTTTGTCCATGGGCCCGATGGATTCAGTTCTAGGCCGTTGGTGGGGGGTGATGGATCCCACCTCTGGCTCTCTCCCCCCTCCCTAGGTTAGGGGGTGGGACTGACACTTCACACCTTGGGGTCAAGGATTGGTCCCCTGGCCACCAGCCCCCACCCTGAGGGGCTTTCCAAAATCACCTCATTATGCAACAGAAGCTGCCTTCATGGTTCTCAGCACTGAGAACTCCAAGGATTTTAGGGCCTCTGTGCCGGGAACCTGGGCCATGCTTCTTGTTAGTAATCCCACTGTCACTGGTGTATAGAGCCCAAGTGGCATTGCCAGGTTGTATGGTGATTCCGTGTCTAACTTTTCAAGGACTCACCACACCATTCCCTCAGTGTGTCAGTTATCAGTTACCTGTGTAACAGGTGCCGCAGACTGGGGCCTAACAACTCCCGTCTCCAGACGCAGACTTCCGGGTCTCCAGCGTCCCAGAACAGGGTAGGTTTCTGGTGAGGTCCCTCTCCGTGGCACGCAGGCAGTGCATTCTTGTCTTTGGTGTCCCTTCTCCTGTGTTCCACCTCCCCGACCTCCACCACCTCTCTGACCTCATGGAACCCTGACTCCCTCCCCGGGGCCCATCTCCGGACAGTCCCACGGGGAGGTTAGAGATTCTGCACGAGGATGCTGGCAGCGCATATCTGTACCCAGGCAGAGCTTTGGAACTCCATTTCCCCCATCAGCCGCTGTCTCTGGACCATGCTCCCCTTTGTGGTGTGCTCTGAGACACAGCCCTGTCTCTGAGTCCCACCTGCACTCCCCAGAACCACAGCCAGGGTAGCCACAAATTCCCACAGGCCCTCCCTACCCTTCAGGCAGCCTGTGCTCACTGCCCCCTGCCCCTCCACTCCTGGTCCACCTGAGTGAGCCCCTGTAACAGCGCTGTGGGCATGTACGGCCTGGCCCTTCTGTGTGGTGCCATCTGACCTCACCTGACCTGCCATATCACCCATGGGTCACTGCAAACCCATGTGTGCGCTCCAGACCCACAGCCTGCCAAACACCTCCCCCCCCCCAGCTCCCCAGGGCCCCGCCGTTCCATGTTATCACATGGCCTCCCCTCCCCACACCTGCATCCAGCAGGTGGAGCTGCCATGTGTCACCAGGCCCCCCTGCAGCGTGTCCCCTGGGGTTAGCCGGGAGGTGTCCTCAGGACTGAATGCTGAGGGCACCCCTTGGGGAAAACTCTGGCTGGTGCAGCCACGTGCACCCTGAGACCCCCACCCCCATGAAGGGGCTGTGGCCTTCCACCTGTGGTCTAAACACTGGCCACAGATGCCAGGCTGACCCCCGCCCCAGCCTGCTTCTGAGGCGCTGGAGAACCCGCTGATTGGTCTGGTTTCCTATGTCTGGACACTCATCCCCAGGGCCCAGACAACACAGGTGCCTCACACCAGCCGCCGCCCAGGCCATATCCACAGGAAGGGCTTGTTGGCACACAGTCCCCACACCTCAGGACAGCCTTACCCGGGGCCCTGCACCCGCCCATCCCTCGGCATATCCAGCTACCCCGGCACTCCCCAACCCTCCTCAAGGCCATGCTGCCCCAAACCTGAGAGGTGCCTGGTCCTTCTGGGCTGGTGGGCATGCTAGGGGCACAGAGGCCCCTCAGGGCCTCCCAGGCTCTTGGTGTCCCTCCTGGCTGGCATCCTGGCTGTGATCTGCCAGTCCTGGTATGCGACTCCCCTGGCTGCTTGCCCTTGGTGGAGAAGGTCTTCCTCTGCCGGCCTGGCATTCCACAGGTGACCCGGCAGCCCCCTACCAGCCCAGGAGGACCAGGGAGGAAGCAGCCAGGACGACACAGACTGGGGGTCACGTTCCTCCAGCCTCACCTCAGCCTGGCCCGCAGCCAGCGGAGGAATGTGCTTCCCACCAGCCCTGCTACAGGGCTGGCCAGTAGCCGCCCAGGCACCACCCGGAACCATCCCTGACCTTCCCACTGGGCAGTAAGCCGATCCTGCTTGGCACTGTTCAGCACAGCAGCTGCCTCCAGCAGGACTGGGGACGTGCACGTTGCTCAGATGAAGTCTGATGAAACCTTCGGGTCTCCCCCAAGCCACTGAAGGGCCTGGAGCTACACATGGCCAGTGGCTGCCTCCGCCTGCCAGCTAATCCAGGTCTCCCACTCCAGAAAGTCCTCTCTGGTCCTCAGGCCACCCCACCAGCAGGGCTCCCCGCACATGGGTTGCCCCCCCGGCCTCGTTGGAGGTGGAAGGGCAGAGGCTGGGGCCCGTTGGGCCATGGAGGCTCCCAGGGAACCCCACTCATCAGCCTGGGTCCAGCAGCTGGATCCGTGGGCCATCGCCCCCCTCTGAGGCCATGAGCCCGGGAGGGGTCAGGAGCCGGGAAACGGGCAGGCATGGGGGCTTTGGACCCTACTTCCCAGCCACTGCTGGACCAGGGGTGGTTTCCTGTTATTCTCTCCTCATGGTCTCCTCCCTTCCCAAAGGCGGGGAGGAAGCAGCCCCCATTCTGGGAGCGTCCAAGCAGCCCCTCCTCACCTCCCTCCACAGTCTCCCCAAGCAGCTGGTGAGTTGGCTCTGGCCATGGAAATAGATAACAGTCAGACAAGAAGGCCATCCCGTCGGATCCTGCCCTGGCCACGCCCTTCCCCACCAGCCTGGCCTGGGGACCCACTCTCCCATCTGGCCATGAGGAGGGCCAGAAGGCCTGGGCTCTTCCTCCGGCCTGCAGCATGCTCCAGAAGATGGAGGGTCCATAAGGGGCTGCTCTGCACCCCAGTTCCAGTCCTCCATCCTCATGGCCATCCCAGGTGCGTGAGGAAACCAAGGCACTCACACGGAGGTGTTTTTTCAAGTGCCAGGCAGGCTGCTGAGGTCGGTTTTCACCTCTGGGAATTCACATCCTGGAGAGCCTCGGTGCCTCGTCCCGTAGGGCAGTGGTTCAAGTGTCAGATCGGGGCTGTGTCCGCCTCATGAGGGACCCTGCAGGCCCAGGGCAGCCTGTGACATCCATGGGGAGTGAGTGTGTGGAAACAGAACCAAGGTCATCATTGTGCTGAGGTCGCAAAACTGATGGGTCCCTAGGATGGGATAGGATGGGATGGGATGTGTAGTAGCTGGGACTGTCCAGAGAAACAGAACCAGTAGGATATGTATATATAGAGAGAGGCTTAGCTTAAGAAATTGGCTCGTGTGATTATGGGGCTAAGGAGTCTGAAATCTTCAGGGCAGGCAGGATCCCAGGAGAGATAGGGTGTAGTTCCATCCTGATTCTGTATCTGAAGACGGGAGACTGATGTCCCAGCTCAAACACTCCAGCAAAGTGAGTTCCCTCTGACTCCCCATTTTGGGTCTACTCTGCCTTCACCTGATTGGGTCAGGCCCACCCACACTGGGGAGAGCATCTACTCTACTCAGTCTGCAAGTTAGTGTGAATTTCATGCCACATCACCTCAAAGACACTCCCAAAACCATGCTCATTCTAGCCACCAGCCGGTAAGTCTGACACAAATATAACTCTCAGACTGACCAGGAACCTTGGCCTTGCTCACCAGACCATCACCTGATTGGATGAGGCTCACCCACATTGGGAACAGTAGTCTGCTTTACCAAAGGGTGCTGACCGTCAGTGTTTATCTCATCTACAAACACACCCTCACTGTGGCAGTTAGGCCAGTTTTGGTACAAATCACTGGGCATTGACACTCAGCCTCCCCCCATATCTGACTTCTGTATTCAGGCACACACAGCAAACCTGTTTCCCCAGCAGCCCCTTGGCAGGTCCTCTTCCTGTTACGCAAACTGCCTCAAAGTGCATCTAGAACAATTAAGAATGGGGTTGGGGGAGGGCGATAGAGATACAGTCACAGGACAGGACACACCCTAGAGGTGATTTACAGAGACATGTCACAGAGGGTTTAGGAAAGGCCCTCAAGCAACCACCAAGTCCCCAAGAGCAGTCCCCATCCTGGGCAAGGCTGATGACCAAGGCTTGCAGGAACCATGCGGCTGATGGCATTCTCCAATGGCCACAATCCAATTTCCCATCCCATGTGTGCTTGTTAACAGGTTGACCCAACCAGAAGGGTCCTGTTTGCTCCTGGATCTCTCAAGCCTGTAGGTGCAGTGGAAATGGTGTCAGTCCTGGGCTGGTGACAAGAGTCATTGGCCTTTGCCAGGTCCTCTGGAGACCCCGTGCTGGGAGGAGGCCCAGGCCACACAGCAGCCCCACTGCAGAGACCAGCTTTCCCCAGGCTTGACCATGCCAGCAGCACACCAGATCAGGGGCATTCGGCCCCCATGAGACCTCCTCTCCCACAGAGGGGACATGTGTCTTTGCTCTGATTCTGAACTGGCTGGGCTCTCTAGGACTTCCTGAGGTGGGGCTCCCCTGGGGGACTCAGCATGTCCCAAGCATCAGAAGCAGGCTGACCCAGGTCTAGGTGTGGCCTGGGGACACTAAAGAGGGTTTGCAGCCCAGGAGGGCTTGTCACAGCCTGCTCTTGGCCTGAGGGAGGCTGGGGTCACTGAAGTCAAGTCAGAGGGGCTCTTTGCTGGCAGCAGCTGACTCCCCCACCACCACCTGAGTGTCCCCTCTGCCACTCGTGCTGCAGGCTGTGGCCAGTGTGCAGACAATGCTGTCCGCTGTCCTCTGACTACAGGCCGACCTTGGGTTCAGAGCATGTGGGCCTGCCCGCTTTCTTTGTTCTCACCATCTGCGTGTCCAGTGGTGCCCCCAACCCTTTCCCCTGCTGCGTGGCACAAAGAGGCACCCATGTGGCCTGAGCCTTGCTTCTCCCAGCCAGCCTAGAGCTGAGAAACATGTCCCTGGAGGGCAACGGTGGACACACACATGCATGCACTCACACTCACACATGTGTGCACACTCTACACGTATGTGCATGCCCCACATGCACCCACATACGCAGTTGTAAACAAAAGTTAGTTTTATTTGGCTTCCTTGGTTTTGGACACTGTGTATGAATTAGGGAGGGGGCTGGAGGCCAGAGAAGGGGTAGGTAGGAGCCCCAGAACCCCTTCTCCCAGAATGGCCAGTGCCAAAGCTCGGAGCATGACCCAGCAGAAGGTGAACCAACATCTTTGCGGGACTTCCATGATGTCCCAGGCTCCAGAGGGTGTGGTCTGTTCACCCCAGGGCCTCTGTCCAGCTGTCTAGGTAGGGAGTGGAGAGCATGAGGCCCAGTAGGGGCCAGGCCCATCCAACCCCAGTTTCCCTTCTGTACAAGAAAGACCTAGGATTGCTTCCAGCTGTGCACAAAACACGAAATGCAGTTGCGGTGGGGGTGTGGGGAGTGAGCCCCATTTGCTGCCTCAGGGAGTAGGGACCCAGCACAGTGCCCCCAGTTCCTCAAGCCAGGCACCCTGGGTGACCTCTGTGAGCTGCTACAGGGGAGCAGGGGAGGAGATCTATTGTCCTGACCCAGCGAAGCCAGCCGGAGAGCCCAGAGGGTCTCCGGGGAGAGGGCCCAGCACCGCCCCCACACCCGGTGAGCTAGGCCAGGCCCTGGAGGTGGGAGTTTCTATCTACATCTTCCACTTTCAGGGATCCGAGCTAGGGGCTCTTGCAGATCCTACCCTGGACAGAGCCAGGACTCATGCAGGGAGGGGCCGGTGTCCAGCGGACAATGCCTTCCCGGCTCCCCCCTCCCCTCCTGAGAGTGTGGGCAGCTGAGGAGGAGGAAGGGGAGAGAGGGGGAGGAGGGGGAGGGGAGACAGGGAGAGGGAGGAGGAGGAAGAAGAGAGCCCTGAGCGCCCAGCCCTGGGCCTTCCCCCACAGCCCCCCACCCCAGCCTCGGCCTGGAGGGAGGACAGGCCACGTCAGCGGGGGGCCGTCAGATCCACACGGTGGTCTTGCCTTCCCTGCTGCTGGCACTGCCCTTCTCTGAGCCCGCCCTGGGCTTGGAGCCCGGCCTGGCCTGGCCCCCGCCTGGGCCCGTGCCCCCCGACGTGGCACTGCCTGAGCCGGAGGCGGGGGCGCCAGCCAGTGGGGGCCCCCGAGCAGCCGCAGGGAGTCCGGGGCACGGCGGGCTGTCGCGGTCACCCATCGCATGCCCCTCTCGCAGCGCCTGCAGCGCCAGGCTGGCCAGGTCCTGGTCGTGCGAGCGCGCGCGCTCAGCTGCGCGCACCACCAGGCTGTAGTCCGGGGGGCAGGCGAGGCCGGCGGGTGAGGCGGGCAGCGTGCCGGGCGGCGCACGCGGCGCTGGGCCCGGAGCGCCAGCCGGCGGCCGGCGGCCGCGCACCGCGTCCTGCGCGCTGCCCAGGCCGAGGTGCGCCATCTCGCACAGGTTGAGCAGCAGGCAGAGGCAGCTGACCACGTACATGACCAGCAGGAAGATGGTCTTCTCCGTGGGCCGGGACACGAAGCAGTCGACCACGTGCGGGCAGGGCTGGCGACTGCACGCGAAGAAGGGCCGGACCTCAAAGCCGTACAGCAGGTACTGGCCCACCAGGAAGGCCACCTCAAAGGCAGCCCGCGCCACCAGCTGGGCCACGTACACGCGCATCAGGCCCTCGCGCTGGATGCGCCGCCGCCCGTCGTGCTGCCCGGCCGGACCCGGGGCCCCCGCAGCCTTGCCGTCAGCGCCCGCGCCCTTGGCCATGCCCGCGTCCTCCGCCTGGGCCTCCTCGCCTAGGCCGTCGGCCACCCCCGCGTCCTCGTCCTCCTCGCCCAGGCCCAGCATGGGCTCCTCCTCGCCCAGGCCGGCGGTCTCGGGCCAGCCAGGGTGCGGCGGTGGGGGCAGTGGCAGAGGCGCGCGGGCAGGCCGGCGTCCAGGGCCCGGGCGGCGGCGAGGCGCGCGGCGGCGCTCGTCCTCCGAGGCGCGCGCCAGGCGGTGCACGGCGTAGCCCAGGTACATGACGGACGGCGTGGAGATGACCACGATCTGGAAGACCCAGAAGCGCACGTGCGACAGGGGCGCGAAGGCGTCGTAGCACACGTTGTCGCAGCCCGGCTGCCGCGTGTTGCACGTGAATTTGGTCTGCTCGTCTGAGTAGATGGACTCCCCACCCACGGCCGTGAGCACGATGCGGAAGACCACCAGCACGGTGAGCCACACCTTGCCCACGAACGTGGAGTGGTTGTGGATCTCCTCCAGCAGCCGCGTCAGGAAGCTCCAGCTCATGTTGGTCATAGGGGCGGGGGACGGGACCTGCGGGGGCCGAAGCGAGGGGAGTTCAACTCGGGGCAGGGCTGGGCGAGGAGGAGAACAGGCCAGGAGGAGCGCCCCCCAGAGGTAGTCTCGGGAGCACGGCGGGGCGGCAGAGGGGGAGCCAGGGACCCTGCCTAGTAAGGTCTGGGGGGCTTACCACCTTCAGTGAAAGGAGCAGCACCCTCGGTCCTGACTCTGCCTTCTGGATGGATATGTGGAGAGGCAGCCCTGGCTCACCCCATGCCCCCTCCTCTGGTCCCCGCTGCCTGTGGCAGCGCCAGCCCCCCACACCCTCCCCACGCCAGGGACAGCCCAGCCCCTTGCAAGCTGCAGCCTTCCCCCAGATCCAGAGACCCCACCCCAGGCCCTGAGAGTGCATAGGGAGACCAAGGCCAGCCCCAATCAGGGTCTGGGGGCTGCGGGGCCTCAGCTCAGACCCATGGCCCTCCTGCCCCACTCAGGCAGAGTTCAGGCCACTGAAGAGGGTCTCCTGGGGTCCTGTTTGCAGCATCCCACGGAGCCCTCCAGGCCCCCAGCCCCTGGAGCCCTTTTGATTCCAGTCTCCTCCAGCAGCACAATCCACCCCACATCCCTGTCCACACCCTCCACTGAGCTCCACTGCTTCCTCCCTCTCCACAGAGGACCCCCAGACTCATTCCGACACTCCTCAAGAGACCCTGCTGGCCTACAGGCCACTGGCCAGCCCTCTGGGCTGCTTCCCCATCTTGTCCAAACACCACCAGCCTGTTCTCCGCAGAAATGTAGCAAGGACAGGCCCGCTGGGAAGCCAAGTGAGGCCAGGCATCTGTTCAGAATGGGGACTGGTCGAGCAAGGCACATCAGGGCATCCGTGACACCTGGAGACCGCCATGGGGCCACTCACCACATCCCAGACCAGTGCTGATCCCCCGGTGGGCCTGTGCCCAGGAGAGAATGGCGCTAATAGTCATCATCCTGAGCCTCCAGGAAGGGGAGAGGGGCTGCAGCCCCCCAAGGCCCACCCTCCCTCTGTCGTGACTAAGGCCAGTACCTGCTTTGGGATGGTTTTGGATAGGAGACCCCTGAGTGCCTCCTGCTTCTGATCCCCTCCCTCCGGGCCCAGGAGGCAGCGTGGGCAGGTGTGGGATGGAGCAGCCGAGGCTGGGAGGGTGGCTCTGGGGAAGCTCGGTCTTTATGCAGCTGGGGCCTCTCCCCTTGGGTGGGGGCAGGAAGAGGGGGTTCCTGGGGTTCCTGGGGAAGTGACCCTTCTTCCTCACATCTGTGTGCCTTGCCCCTCTCAGAGCTACACACACACAAGCCCTCCTCAAATGCACACCCACCCATGCACTGAGACGCACATGTGCCTGCAGCTGCACACATGAACCCACAGACCCAGATGCACACTCGTGCATGCACACACTAATAATCAAATGCACAGATGTCCACACACCAGGACACACACACTCACATATGCACACATTTATAAGCAAATGTGCTGGTGCACTCACACAGCATAACCACACTTGCACGTGTGCAAACACTCAGACACATATGCACACTTACGCACTAATGCACACACCCTCCCACCTACACAGACATACATCCAGCCCTCCCTCTCAGGCTGGGACACACACGCCACCCGCACCCGGCGGGGCAGCCCCGAGTGGCAGAAGCCAAATGATGAGAGGTGTCGGGAGAGGGGGTAATCAGAGCTGGTTCTGCAGGACTTCAGTGGCAAGGGGGGTACAGTCTGGGCAGCAGGAGTTGGAGGCAGCAAGGCTCCTCTCCTCCTTGTCCCAGTGCAGTGGGGGAGTCCGTGAGCTTGGGTGGAGGGCAAAGACTCCGAGATGGCACCACCCTCTGGCTCTTCCAGCGAGGGCCAAAGCCTAGTGCCACATGTATGTATGTGCAGGGTCTGTGTCACACACTTGGGGACACCAGGGTCATTCTGCGGTCAGGAGGCTGCACTGACCAGCTCTGGCCTCAGTCCCTGCTGAAGGACCCTCCAAATCCAGCCCTCTGGCCCAAGATGCCTGCTGACATGGGCTGATGGCAAACTCTGGTCCTTACCCTACACGGCTCTCTGTCCTGCACCCCTGCACACCATCAGCAAACCCTGCATGCAACTCTGCCAGGCCCTGCCTTGCTCTCTGAGAGCCTAACCCACCAGTCACCTTAGGGGGCCTGTTGACCACGCCTCTGGACTCCCTAAACTTGGCAATAACAGCTAAGCACACATGGCTGCAAGCCAGGTAACCTCCACCCCAGGCCAAGCCCATAGCTGCAGGGCCTCACCCCTGGCATACCTGCCCCTCACACACCCATGCACACTTGCACATGTCCACGCTCCACCACACTCCTACCCACGTCCTTGCTCCGCTCACATCTTGCACACACCCTACCCTGCACACACTCATATGCCCGCACATGTCCACACCAGGACCATATCCTACGCTCCATGCCCTGACCCACCCTGCATACCCCTGGACACTACTCCATGCCCCCCCCCAAGTTCACCCCTTCCACGCCCTACCCCAAAATGGCCCCACATGCCAGGCCTGCCCAATACATGCCCCCACATACATCTGTGCCCACCCACACCCCATGCCCTGCCCATCCTACAATCTGCCTCCTAGGCTGGAACTACAGTACAGTCCCCCATCAGCTTTATTTACCATTGTCTGGGGGTTCCTCACTACCTGGGGGCCATAGACCTGCCAGGGAGGGGAGGGGCTGGAATGTCGGGGGTTAGCATTGGAGAACTGGGGCTGAACAGGACACGGACAACTACCCAGGGAATGTCAGGGTTATGTGTGTGTACACAGGTTTGTGCACATGCGTATTTGGAAGGGTGGAAATGTGAGAACATCCATAGCCATGAGCACATGCACCGTGGTCAAGGCCCCTTCTGTAGCCAATGAGCACACGCACTCTCAGTCAAGGCCCTTGAGCTTGTGGAGAAGCTGCTGGGGTCATGATGGGGCAGGAAATGTGTCAAAACACATGCTTGGGCTAGAGAGTGAGGAAGGATGTGCAAGCGCATGCACACCCACTCACGAGCAGCAAGGCACCTAAGCACGCACGTGCACACTCATGCACACACACATCCTTTCATCCACATGCATGCCCACGCACTCTGCTCACGTGCCCACAACACATGCACCTGCACAGGCAGGCATGTGGGCACACACACCCACATAGGCAGGAGTATGCAAACACACACACACACCTGCTCGCACGCGTGCACACAGTGAGGGACATGGCAGCACCTTGCAGAAGCTCCCCATGTCTGAAGCCATGCCTGCTGGAGTTACAGTAGAGCAACGCAGTACTACAGACTGGGTTACAGGGTCTGACCCAAGTACGCACTGATAGGCAAGGTTATGTGAATAAAGGGGAAGGAAAGGGGATCCGAAACAGTGTGCAGCCCCCTCCACGTAGCTCCCCCTCCCTCTGCTGACTCCCTCTGAGCTGCAGGCCCCAGGGAGGACCCTGACCCCCAGGAAGGCTGAGGGGCTCACTCAAGGCTGTCCAGTGCTGCCAGTAGGTGGCCAGTGGGGCTGGGCCTCTGGCAGGGGTGAGGTGGGGGGAGGGTAGGGGTCCTGGTTTGCAGGAACCTTGGCTCCGTTCAGACAGCAGCTCACCCAGAGCTCGGTCAGAGCAAGTGTGAGTGGGATCATACTCAGTGATGGGCAAGGAGGGTCCCAGGCTGCAGGCCAGGATCTGGGAGGAGAAGCCAGGGCTTAAGGGGAGACTGCTGGACTGCCGGGAGGAGGGTGTTAGGCTCTAGCAGGCAGCAGGATGGCGGGCATCCATGAGCTCCCCTCACCCCTGGGTCTGAACAAAGGTCCCGGGAGTGGACGGGTGTGCAGGGGGAAGGGCCAGGGCCTGCCCAGCCACTTCCTTCCCATCCCTGGCCCTGCTTCCTCCCAGGAACAGCTCCAGGGCAGGCCGAGCTTCCTCCCCAAGGAGGGGCTGCCAGGCAGGCCCCCCCTCCAAACATGCTCAGCTCACCTGATCTGCAAGGGATCCCCCCCCCGTGAGATCCTGGGGGCACCAGAACCTAGAGTGCTGACAAGCACCCCAATGTCAGCCTGGCCCTGAATTTTGGCAGGGCCACAAGCCACCCCACAGTCTCCCTTGCCCCCACCCTCCCACCCCGTGCAGCTGCCGGGCACACCAGTCAGTCTCGCACTGAGGGTGGACAATGGCTGCCCGCGGGGCCCCCAGCGGGGCCCCCTTCAGGCCCCCTCCTGTTCTGCACTCAGCCTGCAGGGTCTGCCCCCAGGGAGCTCCACCCTCACAGGGTGTTCAGCCCACCAGCACCAGCCCGGTCCTGACCTCGCAAGCATCTGTACACTCGCCTACCTCACCCTCGCTTACACACAAGAGCGCCCCTCAGGCCTAGGGCGGGCTGACAGAGGCAGAGGTGGGATGAACTGGGGAGGCTGGTGGGGCCAGCAAGCACTCTCTGCAGTCCCTGCTTTCAGTGAGGGTCCTCCTCCCACAGGGGGGCCGGGTCTGCAGAGGGACTCGTGAGGGTTTCCCAGAGCAGACACAGTAGGGAGGTCTGCGGGAAGCCTTGGGTGTGGGGGGAGGGCTGGAACCTGCGAGAGCACCCCATGGGGCTCCGTGGGGGCTCTGTGATGCTGCAGGCTGGCCTGGGTCCACTATTGCTGTGCAGGGGGCCTCTACCCCTTCCCAAACTGCTACCGCCTAGCCTGGCACCCTGCCCAGGACCACCCGCCTGCACCCCACTCCTGCTTGGGCTGCCCAGACAACTCACTCACATCTGTGGCACACGGTGCGGGGGGGGGGGGCGCTCCTGGACAACAGGGCTCTGGTCTGCTCCCGGTGACCCCTGGGGCCCAGAGCTGAGGACCTGAGGTCTAGCAGGCCCCTGTGAGGGTTTATGGGAAGGAACCCCAGGCTGGGTCAGGAGTGGGGCACTCAGCGGCAGGTGTACCCACCCCAGTGCGTCTGCCCATGTGTGCAGGGTAGGCCTCCCCAGCCTCCCACCGGGCCCGAACCGTCTGAGGCCGGCCTCTGGACACACCACAGCTGGTGGGCTGGCCACACCAGCATAGCCTGAGGAGCCCCAGCTGCTGGGGAAGGTCCCCGGTGCACTCCCTTCCCTTCCCTTCCCGCTCACCAGCTGGCGTGAGCAGCCCTGGGAGCCCCTACCTCCCCCACCATCCCGTTTGGTCCCGAGAACAGGAGAGCAGTCCTGCCAGACCCAGGACCTGGTGTTCCCTGCCTGCTTCTCTTGAGCCTGACACCCCGGGTCCACGGAGAAGGTGCATTTTGTTCATTCCCCTACGAATGCCCACACTTGGCCCCCTGGGCAGTGCCCTACCTTTTCCAGGCCAGGAAATGGGGGTCCCTGAGGTCTTCCACCTGCCAGCTGGCTGGACAGAGATCCTCCCAGGATGAGTGCCTGGCTGAGTCCTGGGCCTGACCCAGGGCCACCTCTCACCACCAAGCACAATGTTGGGGGAGGGCCTTCAAGGGCTCCATTGTTCCCCCCAAGGCCTGGGGTCTGAATTCCCGATTGTCCCCAGGGCTGGACAGGGCCCAGAGAGGGCAGGGGCCTCCCCTGATTGTGCCCCTCCCTCTGCATATCACTCTGGCCCCACCTCACCTGCCTCCCTGCCAGGCTCCCACCTGCCCTCCAATGTGCATCTGTGCTTGAGGGCGTCTGCCTGGGTCCCACCACAGCAGCATGGCCTGGGCACGGACCAGGCCAGCCCCTCTCCTATCCCCCAAGGCTACCCTGGCTCCAGTGACCTCCCCGGAACACGGGGACCTCACACAAGGCAGAGCATGGCACCTGGCCCGCACCAAAGCCCAGTGGAGGGACCCCCACGGGAGGAGGACCCCCGGACCCCTACCCCACCCAGAGCCTCATGGCAGCTCCACGAGGCAGTGAGAGAGGCAGCTGCCATCTAACGGGTCTGTCCATGCCTACCAGGGCCCCAGTCCAGCTATGGGGACCCCATCTGCCCAGCCAGCAGCCCCTGAGCTCCCTGACATGAAGATGGGGCAAAGGAAACCCCAGAGAAGTGGGCACAGGGAGTCTGGGGGTGCCCAGACCACAAGATGCCAGGTCGCCAGGACTGGGGGTCCACCGTGCAGGCGTGCCTGATCCCTGGCCCCAAACCCTTGGCCACAGATGGGATGTCATGGGCTCATAGACACTGTTACCCAGCAGTTCTTTATTAGGACACTGGCCCAGATCCGCGGGAGAGGGGCAAGGGGAGGCCAGGGTCCTCCAGCCTCGGCCAACTGGGCGGAAGCTGAGGGGAGTCCACAACGGGCATCCTTTTCAGGAGCAGCTGGTCCTCTGAACGTTCTTGATTTCCTGCCATGGAGAGAGAAGGAGGGTGTCCCCCAGGGTCCAGGGTGACGGGCCATGCGGTCTGACCCTGCCCACTGTCCCCCTGCAGAGCCCACCTCGGAGAGCGCCTCCTCCAAGGTCCGGTAGGCCGTGTCCAGGTTGTCGTTGATGATGACCAGGTCGAAGAGGCCCTGCTCCTTGCCTGGGGTGGGGGGACAGGGTCAGGGCAGGCCCTCGCGGTCTTCCACAGGGACCCTGCTGCGGGGTGACCCATGTTGGCAGAGGAGATGGGGACACACCCAGTGGCCAGAGCCCATACTCACTGCTCTCCATGTCCACCCGAGCAGCAGCCAGACGCTTGGCCAAGCTCTCCTCTGTTTCCGTGTTGCGCTGCCGCAGCCGCTGCTCCTGAGACACACGGGGGATGGGGGGTGGGGGGTGGTCAGTGCCTCTGAGGTGGCAGGGCATCTCCTGCCCAACCCCCCAGGGCCCCCCCAGGGCTTCAGCAAGGCTGCTGCACCCCTGCCCTCCCCAGCCTCACCCCACCCCCACCAAGACATCCAGTGAGGGCGGCTGCACGAAGATGTAGATGGGCCGTAGGTCCGTCTTCTTGATGTTACGCACGCCCTGCAGGTCCACGTCCAGCACGCAGATACGGTTCATGGCCTGCACAGCCCGCACAGCTGCTTTGCTGGAGGACAGGAGGCAGGGACTGCTCAGTGGGGCTGCCTGGACCCAGTAACCCCCCAAGGCCTCAAACAGCCTCTACAGGACTATCATGGCCCATGCTCTGGGCTCCTGCCTTCCCCACAAGCCTCCACTTGGCGTGGGCATGGCCAGAAATGAAGGCAGGAACCTCCCCACACCCCAGTGTCTCCTCTACCTTTCTGGAAGCATGTGTGCTGGGCTGAGGGTGGCTGTGGCTTGTGGTACGAGGGCCCTAGCTGTCACTGCCCAACAGCCCCAGTGAACGCCCCTCTGGGTCACAGCCCAGCTGTACCTAGGTCCTAGGATGGAACAAGATAGGTCTCGTGGGATCTCTGCTTCGCCCTCATCAGAGGGCTCAGGGACAGGCTGCACACAGAGGCATGGCTGGGCCCGACTGCCCAGGACACTGCTCTGGGCCTGTCAGCCCGGTAGGAGCTGGCGAAGACTCTGGACTGGATGGGATTGGGCAGGGCAGGGAGGGGAGCAGAGAGGAGGGAAGAGCAGAGGAGAGGAGGGGAAGGGAGGGGAGCAGATCAGAAGGGAAGGGGAGGGGAGAGGAGAGCAGGAGAGGGCAGTAGAGGGGAGGGGAGGAGAGGACAAGGCAGAAGAGGGGAGCAGAGAGCAGGGCCAGGAAGCAGGGAGAAGGAAGGGCAGTGGAGGAGAGGGGAGTAGAGCAGAAGGGAGCAGAGGGCAGAAGAGGGGAGGGGAGTACAGCAGAGGAGAAGAGTGGAGGGGAAGGATGGAAGAGGGAAGAGCACAGAGCAGGGCAGTGGAAGGGAGGGGAGGGGAGGGCAGAGCACTCCAATGCCAGCCACTGGCTGGTCAGAAGGCAGGCCACAGTATGGCCTGTGCACCTTGGAGACCAGGATTCCTGCCATGTACCTGTCTGAGGGGCCTATGGTTTCCCTGGTGGCCAGCCAGGTGGACACAGGGGTGCTAAGGCAGCCTGGAGAGCCCCAACTGCTGCCCCGTCTCGGATCCTGGCATGGTGGGCACCTTACCCCAATGGGCCCAGAGAACCCACCCAGGATCCCCTGCATAGGTCAAGCCACAGGGAGAGCCCCCGGGAAGGAGGGGAGGCCCCCAGAGTGGCCCACCTAGTCCCATACAGGTTCCCCGAGAACTCGGCATGCTCAATGAAGTCACCCGCGGCGATGTCCCGTTGCATCACTTCTCTGGTCACGAAGTAGTAATCTGCAAGGAGGGCCAGCTGAGGTTTGACCTCTGCAAAGCCCCAGGGTGCTCAGGGACCAAGTGAGACCAGAGTCAGCTTCCCTGCAGACCTTTGTGCTCTGCCGAGCAGGGAACACAGGCACACATGGCACTTTCTTGCACCATCCCTGCCATGGTGATGGCAGGGCTTTCCAGGGAGAGGCTCCAGGGGGCCTGGAGATGGCCAGCCTCAGGGGCAGGGTGGGGGTAGGATGGGGAACGGATGTTTCTAGTCCTGTGGAGACTACAGGAGATGCCTGTGGCACAACTGTGACGTCAAGGTCGACTACACATGGGGGCATAGAGAGCAGCACACCTCTCAGCATGGACCACCTGTGGCAACCTCAGCCTGGCCCCACCGAGCCAGCCTACTGTAGGCCCCTGAACCTGCCCACCCTGCAGACAGGGACGCCAAGGGCCCAGCTCACCTTTGCCGTTCTCTTCTCCAGGCCGCGGGTCCCGCGTGGTATCTAGAACACAAGCCCTGATCACTCTGGGACACCCGGAGCCCCCATAGCCTACCCACAGCCTCCCGCAGGGCCTGGCTCAGCCCACGTGTTGGGGGAGTTGTCAGTCAGGGTCAGCGGTGTGGGGACTGTCCCCCATGTGTGCGTGTGTGTGTGGGAGGGCTGCCGGTCAAAATCAGCGCTGTGGGGACTGTCCCCCGTGTGTGTGTGTGGGGGGGGGCTGCCAGTCAGGGTCAATAGTGTGAGGACTGTCCCCTGTGTGTGTATGTCAGGGGCTGTCAGTCAGGGTCAGTGGTGTGGGGACCGTCCGCCGTCGGACGTGTGTGTGTGTGTGTGTGTGCGCACGCGTGCACAAGTGTCAAGGTCAGCACTGTGGGGACTGTACTGTGTGTGTCTGTTGGGGGGCTGCTGGTCAGGGTCACCGGTGTGGGGACCATACTCCGCGTGTCTGTGTTAGGGGTGGTGCCAGTCAGGGTCAGTGTGGGGACCATCCACTGTGTGGGTGCGGGGGCTGCTGGTCAGGGTCAGCGGTGTAGGGACCATTCCCTTGTGTGTGTGTGTATGTGTGGGTCCTCCAGGATGAGTTAGCATGTAGGACGTCCCCCTCCCTGTGTGTGGGTGCATGTGGCCCCCCAGGGTGGATCAGCAAGTACGGCACCCCCTACCTGTGTGTGTGTGTGTGTGTGTGTGTACCCCCTGGGGCGGATCAGCGTGTAGGGCACCCCCTTCCCATGTGGGTGTGCGGGTGGAACCCCTGGGGTGGGTCTGCAGGGCTGACATCCCCCTCAGCCTCTCTGCCCCAGGCCAGAGCCTCACGAGACACGCTGAACCCGAAGACACTGCCATGCTCCTGCAGGAGTCTCTTGAGCAGGGTGCTCTTCCCGGCCCCTGAGGGTCCACTCAGCACGACAGGTCGTGGTCCTGACATCCCTGCGGGGAGGGAGACAGACATCAGTGCGGCCTGAGGAACACCTCCACCTGCGTGGGGCATAGTGGATGAGGACAGAGCTTCCCCCAGGAACAGCTAGCTGTTACACATGACGGCACCAATGTGTGGGTCCTGGTGGTCCACTGCTGGAACTCAGCTCCTGGGCCTACGCACAATACAGGCTCCGTCCAAGTCAGAAGAGCCCAAGGCCTGTTCTCACAATGACTGTCGGGTCATAAGGGCAGACCCCACAGGACCCCAGTGTCTTCAACCCTCTGGTCTGTGGGCTCTGGGAAGCCCCTAGGAGCAGTGGGGTCTGCAGACCAGGAGGATAGCCCGCAGTACATGACTGGGACACTGGCCCCCAGAAGCAGCAAGGTCCACAGATGACCCAGCCCCCAGCTCCACGTTCCTGACCAGGAGGACAGCCTGTAGTGCAGGGCTGGGACACTGGCCCCCAGGAGCAGCAGGGTCCACTGAGGACCCGGCCCCCAGCTCTGCGTCCCCGACCAGGAGGACAGCCTGCAGCACAGGGCTCAGGCACTGGCCCCAGGAGCAGCGGGGTCTGCAGAGGACCCAGCCCCCAGCTCTGCATCCACCCACCACCCCCAGCACACCCCACTGGACCCACCTCCGACCCACTTCCCGTTGGGATGCGGCTTCTGAGCTGCTGGGCGGCTCTGAAGAGCTGGGAAGGGGTGGTAATCCCAGGCGGGCAGGCTCCGCCCTCTGAGCGCTAAATCCCTCCCTAGGCGGCCAGCCCCTCCACCCAAGACAAAGCAAAGGCTGCTAACGGCCCTGTGCCCACCAGGCCCCGTGGTGAGCCACGTGTGGAGGGGCAGGGAGCCACAGGGTGGGGGTGTGCTGTGGGGCCTTGGACCCACTCCATCTGGCTGGGCCCTGTGGGGTTCTGCCTGGAGGAGCCTGCACCCGCCCTGGGGCTGCCCTGTGTCCCCAGCCTGGGCCGCTTGCTCTCCTAATCCTCGATGTAGGCCAACACAGTAATCTGGCTCAAGCTCGGCTATTCTGCACAGGCCCTGGAAGGACAGGAAGCAGGAGGCCTCCCCTGCTGAGGACACGCGACAGGAGCTAGTCACCACACACAGAGAGTCACCTCCACCGACCCCTCTAGCCAGTGTCCAGCTCAAGGACGGCCCTGCTGGACTCCCAGCTCCGCATGACATCCTGGCTTTCACACCCACAGCCCTAGACCCTGGCTGGGCAGGATCACCCTGGGTCTGTGTGGCTTCGTAGGTGCTGGGACAGGGATGGGGAGAGTGGAGCAGGGGTGGAAGGAAGGGTGCAGGATGGTGGAAAGAAGGGGCTGAAGCCTGTCCACCATGCACCTGGCCCCCGGCAGGCCAAGTTCTGACCCCACATGTCTCCCCGGGCCCTGCAGGGTGCTGATGCCGTGGGAACTCGAGTTCCTTTGAGCAACGGTCCTGGAGAGGACCAGAAGGCCTGTCCAGCTGTTGTTCACAGCACCAACTCCAAATCCAGCAGATACGGCAGGAACCTCGGGACCTGGCCTGGAGCGCCTACCTCCAGGCACAGAGGAATTCAAGGGATTCCCCATCCAGGACCATGTGAAGAGGCACCTCTGGCCAAGGATGTCCCCATAGGCCCCTCCATTTGCCCAGGAGCCCAGCAGCTCCCCACTATAAAGTCCCATGCCTACGGGCAGGGCCAGATCTCCATCAGCTCCAATGTGTGCAGATGACACATCCACCAGCAAAAACACGTCTCCCATGTGTCTTTGGGACGCGGCTGCAAGGCGCACACATAAGTCCTGCCACCCACGGGGCAGGTCCCACAGGTCTGACCCGCAACCTTCCGTCCATCCTGTTCTGGGAGTCCCAGGCCTGCCACCCACCAGGGCACTGCTGTGAGCAGCGGTGCTCATTCAGGGTCCACCGAGGGTGCTAGCTCACTCTCCGCCTGGCTCTGAGCCAACGCCTCCCCCTGCCCGCCTTCTCCCACAGGCTATGCTCCCAGCCCCACTGGCCTCCAAGCCCAGGCTCCAGACCTGCCCAGCGCTGGGCGCCTCTCCGCCCTCCCTCAAGGTCTACCACACTGATAACAGCTGGTAAGAACGCCCCCCTCGCACTGACATCTTGCAGGGGTGGGGCTTGGCTATCTTGGGCCCCACAAGGGCACAGAGTCCTTCCTCGCCCGAGCACCAACTCAACTGGACACAAGATCACACAGACCACACCAGGCAGCCTGGTCTTGTGTCCAGTGGCCACGGTAGCACAGTCCCACCCAAACCCACTTCCAATAGGAGCACACCCAGAAAGGGCGTGCGCCCTCTCCTAAAATGTGACACCCAGATGGACCTGGGCCAAAGAGGCTGGTGGTGTCTGGCCCCCAGATGGGTCGGGTTGCGGAGGGGGACAGGTCCTGGCTACTCGAGCTTCTGGAAGCCTGGCTGGAAGTGAGTCACAACGGTGCAGTAGCATCTTCTTACTTTCTCTCCCGGGGTGGGGGGAGGGGAGGCATCCTTCCTGGAAAGGAAGCCAGGGCCTCTGAAACTGTGAACGACTCCAGCAGGGGTGTGCAGGCCAGGGCATCAAAGGGGTGGAGCAGGAAGAAGCCCAGTGGCCAGCCTGGCTCACACAGGGGAAACTGAAGCCAGCACCAGCAGGGCCAGGGAGGGACCTGGAGCCAGAGTCTAGAGGCTTGCAGCACCTCACCCTCATGACTGCACCGTTCCTCTTGGACACGGAGGTCAACCCCTTCCACCCCCAATCACACCACAATGCCACTGGCTTCACGATCCTCTTCAAGCCATCTGCATGCTCCTCCTGGCTACACTCGATGTAGGGCAAAAACCAGAAATGGTTTACACTCCGAGACCAAAGAAGCAGGGTCTGGCTGTGGTTGGAAAGAAACCGACGGCGTCCATTCACCCTCGGAACCCCTAGAAGCCAGTGTCCAGGAACTGCCAATGCCCCTCATTCCAGCCAAAAATGGGGAGCTTGGTCCCCAGGCTCTCCCAGGATGGAAATGGAAGTGCAAGGCACCTGTGCCAGACCTGGCCACGACCTGGGTTGTGAGAGGGCCTGTCTGGCCGTGGGGGGCGGGCAGAGGAAACCACAGGCGTCCCAGAGCCCTGCGGGGTCCAAAAGGTCTCTGTGTGACAGAAGTCTCCAGGAAGTCCACGCTGGGGAGGCGTGCTGCCCAGAAGCCTTCACAGGGCACTTGCAGGACGGCCATAGAAGCCCATCACAGCCTCTCTCCTGCACCCACGGGACCCACGCTGGCCAGGAACACCTCAGCTTCCACCCTCCCCTTCGTCCCCAACGAGAAGGACCAATGACAGCCAGCGAGGGGGCCCCAGCACCTGGATGAATGAAGGGCGCTCCCTCTCACTGTAAACAGCTTCAGTTACATCAGATGGCCAGTGTCCAGCAGCCCAGACAGACGTCTCTGGTCCTCAGAGAAGATGTCTACCTAGAACACCCAGGAGTCAGAAACAAAGGCCGCCAACACTCTACTGCTGGGTGAGATTTTGCGTCTGCACCGCCTGGCACTGCCAGACAACTGGGTGGGCCAGGACCTCACAGCAATCGCAGGGACAGGAGGGAGCCCCTTAGGGTGGCTCGAGGTCCAGCTTGGCCTGGGCAGGACCCCACGGCCATGGGACAGGAGGGGCACCTCAGGGCAGGGACAGCTCGGAGAACCAGCTCGGCCTGGCCAGGACCCCGCGGCCATGCCGGCGACCAGAGGGGGCCCCTCGGTGCGGGAACAGCTCCGAGGACCTCGGGGGCCTGCCCTCCCGGTGCGGACTGAAGTCCACCCGAGAGCTGCAGCAGCAGGACGGCTTCCCTACGTGAGCTCCGGGAGGTCAGCGCGTGTCCAGGGCCGTCCGCACCCGCCTGTCCCGGGGCTCCGGCGGGCGTGCGACCCACCTCGGGAGCGCTGCCCGGCTGCGGCCCGCGTCTGCCCCCCGCGCCCCGCAGACGCCGCCCTCGGGCCGTGTCCCCAACACCCCGAGGATAGGCACAGCGGGGCGGCTCGTAACCTGCCCCGCGAGAGGCACGAGCTCCACCGCACACCCGTACGTAAAGACGCAGGGCCCGGCGCCTGCGAGCAGCCGTCCCGCCGGGACCCCCGGACGGCGCCTCGGGAACCCCGGTCCGCGAGGGGCACGACCCCGCGCCCGCCCCGGAAGGCCCCGCCACTCACCATCCGTGGAGACCCGGCCTAAGGCGGCCGCCGCCAGCCCGGCCAGCGGGCGTCGCAGCATGAGCTCCGCGGCTGCCGCCGCCCGCCCGCCAGCGGGGCGACGTCACAGCGCCGCGTCCGGCCTCCGCGGAGGGGTACGTCATGGAGCCGCGCCGGCCGCCTGCGTCCGGCGTAGTAGCGCGGCGCCGACCTTGCACCGCCCTCAGGGCTGTCATCAACTCCACGCGACGCAGCGCTCGCGGATGACGTTGAGGCGGGGCCGTGGGTGGACTGGGTGGCGGGTCGGCCGGGACGCTGGGGCTCGGCGTTGCTGCGGAGCTCAGGCAAGGGGCAGGTGGGTGCGATACGGGGTTTTCCCGACGGGTGGACCGGGCCCCGCCGCCGGCGTCTTGTCTCCCAGCCTCTCCTTTCCCTCCGGGTCGCTTCCGGAGGCGGAGGGAGGGCCGCGGACGCCCTGTCTACGCGGACCGGGAGGCCTGTCTTCGTGGGCGGTCGGACGCCGGGGGTCGCGGGCCGTCGGCGTCCCGGCTCCCCCGCCATCCGGATCTCGGCGCTCCGAGTCTCCCCCGCCGTCCGGCCCCCGGTAGCCCGAGTCTCCCGCCGTGTCGACCTGGAGCTCGGCCACGGTGCCCCGAGTACGTCCCGTTGTCCCGACCCCGCTGTATGCTGGGGAAGTAGGTAGTCTGGAGAAGCACCCACAGTGTGTGTTCCACTCTGTCCTTGAGCGGCCTCCCCCACTCCGTGACCCGCTGGAAAGGATCTGTAGCGGGCCACGGGGTTCCTGACGCAGAAGTTTGGGTGAACGGCACCTCTAGACTGCAGGTGCGAGTGGGACTGGCAGAGACCCGACGACGACTCCCCCGTGCGAGACGCACTTGGGTCTATGGCTCCTAACGGGCTGGGGTTCCCTGGAGGTCAGTTTGGTGGGAATCCTTGTCTTTTCAAAAGATGTCTTCTTTCCTTGCCCAGCAGGTTGCCCACCAGGCCAGTGGCTGAACCTGAGCCTCCACGTGCCACAAGGGCCCTGAGGAGGAATGGCCGCCGTGGGCAGGCTGCTTGGGTAAGCAGGGGTTTCTGGGCCCCTGGGGACTGCCGTCATGGGGCCATCTCAGGGGAGCCCTCCCAGCCAGTGTGTTAATGTGGAGCAGATGGAAGCCACAGCAGGCTTGGAGGGTGGAATGAAGCGGTTTGTGAGTCCTCGGCACCAGACACATGGTGCTGGTGATGTTCCTGTGGGATCCTGCAGCCCAGCCTGGCTCTGGGTCCTCGCAGAGGGCCATGCCTTCCAGCTCTTCCCCCCAGAACTGCCCCCGTCCTGCCCTTCCCCTCACCGCTGGCCTCCCCAAGATGAGAAGTATGGTGTGGCCACAGCGTTGTGGAGAAGCAAGCCGGGGGATTTCTAGTGGGTCCTGTGGAATCTGGGAGATATGAAGAAAGGGGTGGGCCACATGAAGCTGTGGGTCCACGTGGAGCTAGGCAAGGGACTCTGGCTGCAGAGCCCTCGTCCCAAGACAGATCCTGTTCAAGCTGCTGGAATGGTTCCGGCCCCAGCCCGCCCAGCTGGGCTTCTCAGGGGTGGCCGTGTCTCGAGCTCCTGGGCACTGCCCCCCACCCAGCCTGCCTGCTGCAGGCTTCCTTGGTGCTGGAGATTACCACCAGTCTCCTGTCTGCATCTCCATGACTCTTCTGGGGTCTTTTGTCAGAATCGACTCAGGCACCAGTGACAGCTCCGGGACTTCCCAGCAAACAGGGTGTGTTCTTCCTGGTAGGACAGCAGAGTCTGGTATCCCACACACACCCTCACTCGGCCATAGGGGTTGCTGGGAAGTGCAGGGTGTGGAGGGAACACCCCCAAGGTAGGTGCTGCTGGGCTGGAGCTCCACGGCCGCAGGGCACTCAGCCAGGCTTTCCTGTGAGCCGAGAGGCCCCAGAGCATGGGGATGTGAGTAGAGCCAGTGGGAATGGTTTGGGTGGGACATCTTGGCTCTTGCTATGCCTTAGCAAAGGCATGTGGTGGATGTCTGCCCCTGGAGTAGCCCACCGCCCCGGGGAGCTCTGGAATTGTGCCTTGTGACAGCCTGGGGTCTGAATCCATTTGCAGGAAAGCCAGGCTGGAAGGGACGGGATTGCTGTGGGGTCGCTCTGCAAGGCAGATGGCACATACAGGGCTTCTTCCCCTCCTGTCACCTCCTGGCAGGCCCCCTCCCCACAGGGCACCTGATGTGTGCAGGAAGGGCAGGTGTCTGCCATGCTGGGGGGTGGTTGGTGGGGGGGACTGCAGGTGTCTTGGTCTGCTCAGGCTGCCCTCACAGAACGCCATAGGTGGGGCAGCCCCCCTCCCCAGGTCTGGAGCCTAGAAGTCTTGAGTGCAGGATGCCAGCAGGCTGGGTTCTGCCTTCCAGGCTCAGAGTCCTCCCGGGGGAGCTCTGCTCTCTGGCTCTGGTAAGGATCCCCGTCCCAGCATGGGGGCCTTCAGGACCTCACATAATCCTGATGTCATCCCGTGGAGGTTACAGCTTGGATGTGCAAGGCTGGGGGAACGCAGAAGTCCAAGCCACAGGACAGGAAGTTGTCTCCTGCCTGATGCTTGGTCCCCTAAGCCCACTGGGGTCCTAGCTGCTGACTTCTGATCTCACTCGTCTGAAAGTCTCCTGCAGTTGCCCCAGCGGTCTCTTCCATGGGGCAGAAGCTGTTCTGACCAGGCCCCACTGCAGTATGTGTCACTGTGTGTCCCCATGAGGGCTGGCTGGCGTGGGCGCTTTGGTCCCAGCGGCAGCCCCTGACCAGTGTGTGTGTGTGTGTGTGTGTTTGCAGCCTGCTGCGGCAGCCCGTGTTGACAAGGTATGCTCTGGTGCATGCCCGCCTACATACATCCTCCTGGCAGGCCGACAGCAACAGGGCCTCGCTCACACGTGTGCACCGACAAGCCTATGCACGCCTCTACCCCGTGCTCCTGGTCAAGCAGGACGGCTCCACCATCCACATCCGCTACCGGGAGCCACGACGAATGCTTGAGGTGTGCCCGTCGCCCCGCCCGCACTCCCCTGGGGCGCAGTCTTGGCAAGCTGGCCTGTAGCAGCCTCCCCTCCCAGGGCTTGTGGGCTCCGGAGCCACGGCAGCCATGAACTGGAACTGCTGAGTGAGGAGAGGGACAAGGAAGAGTGGGGTTCCCTGCACGGGTCAGGGCCAGACAGCAGTGGTGTGTCTGCTGGGTAGCAGTGTTGGGGAAGCAAACAGAAGTGTTTGCTGAAAGATTGAGAGCCTTGAGGGGAACAGAACCCAGCAGAAGATAGAAACTCTCACCCACACCATGGAGAATGAGGTGCAGGAGACATGGGCAGGGCCCCAAGCCCTCTGAGTGAGCCGTGTACATGTCCCTCCTCAGATGCCTGTGGACCTGGACACCCTGTCCCCAGAGAAGAGGAGGGCACGGTTCCGGAAACGGGAGGCCCAGCTCCGAAAGAAAGAGAAGGAGGAGCCAGAGCTCAGTGATGACTTTGACATGGAGCAGTACAAGCGGTTTTGGACAAAAAAGTGATGGGTCTGGAAGCTGCCTGCGTGGGGGATGCGATTTCGGGGATGGTGTGTCTTTACATGGTGTGTTCGCAAAGCCGTCTCCACGTTGCCTTTCCTTCTGGGCCAACCAAGCCAACCAGGTTGTCTAGAATTGGGTTGGGCTGTGGTGTTTGCACGAGGCCTGAGGGGTATGCGGGCCACCAGTGTAGGAGGAGGAAGGGGAACCAGAGCCAGCCCCCATGGGCCCTGGAGCCCCCTCACCCTATCCCCCCTTCAGCCTCAGGACACGAGGGGCTCTCCTGGCAGAGCACAGCAGCTACAGGGATGGGGTGGAGGAGCGGGGTATCTGGGAAGACAGCACGGGTGGACTCTGCCCCTCACCGGGGCTCCCAGCTGCTCCCGGCCCATAGGAGTAGGGGTGTTCACTGGCAGCAATGACAAACTAGGCTTTCTGTGGGCACTTGCCATTTATCTGCTCTGGGGTGGGTTTCCCCTAGCCAGGCTTCTATGTGACCAAAGGAACATGTTCTAACCTTTGCAAGTGTAGCCAGCATGGCCCAGGCCCAGGGCTGACCTGTGTCCTGTTCCAGGCTGTTGATCCAGGCTGCGTCTCTGAGACCTGGGGCCTGTATTGCAGCTGGGAAGGACGTGCGGGCCTGACAGAAGAGGAAGGAAGGGAGGTGGCTGTGTCCCTGGCTCCCAGGGACAGGTGTTGAGCTGGTTCACCCAGCACGCTGCCACCACCGGTTCTGGGAGGCGCCCCTCGACCTGGTGATTGCTCGATGTGCAGAACAAATTACACACCACACTTGTGGGGAACTGGCAGCAGGGGATAGATTGGGCACAGAACGGGCACGTGGGCACTGGCAGTCACAGGCAGGGTGTTGGGGATAGGCAGTTGCTAAATGGCTCACACAGAGGGATTCTGGCAGAAGCCACGCCACGGGGCTGTGGCCCAAGCAGGCCTGACAGCGCTCACAATGCCCAGCTCTGTGTAGGAACCTGTAGCCCTCCTGAGGGTGGGGGTATGAGCACGGGTTCTCGCCATACCGGGTGAGGCGGACGGGGACCCGAGGGCCTGTCTGCAGAGCTCTGGGAGTCCTTCCAAGTGTCCCGAAACTTCCTGTCCACGGACCCCAATCCCTGGCCTCCACCTATAGCGGGGACGATGGCAGGAGGGGCAGCAGGCTCCGAGCTGACCCAGTTTTGCCCAGCACAGCCGCTCCCCGTGGAGGGGCGCACCTGGGGCTCCACCTGCCCTCCTATGCTGGCGCCCCCGCGGGACAGCCCAGACACGGGGGCGAGTGGAGGCTCCAAGGCGAGTTGGTGCACGACAAGGGCGCTTCCCGTGGAGCCCGGGCGCCGTGGGCCGGGACCTCGGTGCAGCCGCGCTCTCTGCGAGGGCACGGCCCCGGCACACGGCGCACCCGCCGCACCCGCGGAACGCAATCTGTGGACCCTGCATGGTTGCACCGGCACTGCTCGGCGACCAGGTCCGCGCCTTCTCCCGGCAGGGCGCGGGCGCGCTTAGTGGCCGCGGGGGCGGGACCGGAAGCCTTGCGCAGGCGCGCCGCGGCGGGGCGCGGAGAATGCCGGACCTGCGAGGGGTGACGTCACGGCGCGCGACGCGGGAGCGGGTGCCGGGAGCGGGTGCCGGCGGCTGCGCCGCCCGGGGCGGCGAGGCCAGGACTTCGAAAGGCCGGGGGCCCGCGGGCGGCTTCGCATCATGTTTGGCTCCAGCCGGGGCGGCGTGCGCGGCGGGCAGGACCAGTTCAGCTGGGAGGACGTGAAGACCGACAAACAGAGAGAGAACTACCTGGGTCAGCGCGGCGCCGGGCCCGGGGGCGGGGGTTGGGGGCTCGAGGTGCGCGGGAAGCCGCGAGTGTGGGGAACGAGAGGCCGCGGATGCGGGGAGCAGGTGCACGGGGAGCCGCGAGGCGGGGAGCGAGGGTCCGCGGGTGCAGGGAACGGGGCGGTAGGGGTGCCTGGTTGGGGTGAACGAGGGGCCGCGGGTGCCGGGTAGCGCAGGGTTGCACCTCCGGGGGACGCTGGAGGCGCGCCGACCCGCCGGCCGAGCCCTGGGCAATGCTTCCCCGCAGGGAACTCGCTGATGGCTCCGGTGGGCCGCTGGCAGAAGGGCCGCGACCTCACCTGGTACGCCAAGGGCCGTGCGGACGGCGCAGGACTGAGCCGGGAGGAGGAGCTGGCGGCCGTGCGGCAGGCGGAGCAGGAGGCACTCATGGCCGCGCTGTGAGTGCGCCCCGCGGGATCGGGGACGCCCTTGGGGGGCGGCGGGCATGGAGGGGCGGGGCCCGGGTGCGGCCCGCAGCCCCTGAAGTTCGCCTGCGGCCCCCGCAGAGGCTACAAGAACGTGAGGAAGCAGCCCACGGGCCTGAGCAAGGAGGTGAGGGGGACCTTGCGGGGGGCGGGGGGCGCGGGGTTCGGGGTGGAACTGCTGCGAGCGCCCGCGTGCCCCCGCACAGGACTTTGTGGAGGTGTGTAAGCGGGAAGGAGGGGACCTGGAGGAGAAGGGAGTGGACCGGCTGCTGGGCCTGGGGAGCTCCAGGTGCGTGGCGAGAGGTGGACAGGGCGTGTTGGGCTGGCGGAGGCAGCACCTGGCGGAGGCGGAGGCCGGGCCGGTCGGTCTCATCGTGGGGGTTCTCCCCCGCCTTCCCACAGCGGCTCGGCAGGCCGAGTGGCGTTGTCTCGTGAAGACAAGGAGGCCGCCAAGTTGGGGCTGTCGGTGTTCACGGTAAGTGCCCGTGTCCCGCGGGGACCCCCACTTCCCGCAGAGCACCCCGCCCCCCGACACCCAGAGTGAGTGACCTTCCTCCGCAGCACCAGCGCGTGGACAGCAGCCGGCCAGGCTCCTCACCAGCCTCAGCTAGGAAGAAGCCTCGGTCAGAGGAGGACAAGGCAGAGCCCGGGTAAGGGCTGCCTCCCCGCCTGTCCCAGGGTCTCTGGGTGCATTGGCTGCCTGCCCCAGAGGGCGGTGCTCCGATGGGCCCCGGGCAGGGGGAGGGCAGGTGTTGCATGTTGGATGGGCTGGCTGTGGGCACCTGCGGTCCAGACCTGGTGATGAGGCCGTGTGCTCACAGCCCAGAGAGCCACAAGAAAAGCAGGAAAGAAAAGAAGAAGAAGAAGAAGAAGAAGAAGCACAAGAAAGAGAAAAAGAAAGACAAGACACATCGGAGCAGGGTGGCCTCACCACTGTCCACCTCTGCAGGGTAGGTGGGCCTCTGCCTTGGGGTGGCCTGGTGGGTGGGGCAGGGCATCTTCCCACATTCAGGGCATCCCTGGTCTTCCCAGATCTGGTCGCCGCAGGCATGGCTCTGACTCAGACTTGGACTCCTCACCCTGTTCCAAGAGGCAGCGCCGGGACCACAGTGACTGAGGCCTCCCCACCCCCACCCCCCAGCCTCAAGGCCAGCAGCTTCCAGAGCGAGTGCCACCCAAAGAGGACGCACTGGGCCTGGAAAGAGCCCATACAGCCGCTTCTATTTTTCTTTCACTCACTCTTTGTACTGAAATAAACTTATTTTAAGGAAAACGTATCTCATTCTCCAGGCAAGGTGTTGGCCCCATGTTCTGGTACCACCAGCCTGAAATCGTTGGGAGGGGGACTTCCCTGTGCGGGTGTCCTGCAGTCCCACATGGGCCTGGGCCTGATGCTTAGATTGCAAGGGGTACAGACTTGTCTCTGTAGTGTCTCTCCCCGCCCCCCCACCGCCCCGGGGACCTGCCTGCTGAGTCCTCTCTGCTTCTCCTGGTTAAGACTGGGCCTTCTGCCACCTCTGCAGGGGGGTGCACACAGAACCAAACTAACCCTTACAACCAACTGGAGTGAGGACAAAACCCAGGCTGGGTTCGTAATTCCAAAGATAACTCTGTCCTCACAACCCTGACCCTGGTCTTCAAGCTGTTGGTAGAGGTGAATGATCCATGGTGCAGGCCAGACTGGGCCAACAGCCTTACCAGGCTGAGAAGCAAGGACTGCGGAGGGAGGACCTTCAAGGAGTAAAAAGGGCATGTGGCAGCATCAAGGGGCTCAGGAACAGGCCGACTAGGGTGTGTGCCTGTTTGCAAGCAGGTGTGCACCACGGAGGATGGGCATGGGAAAGAGAAGGCAGCCTGCACACAGAACCCCTCCAGCTGACCTCGAGCACAGCCTGGCACTGCCAGGACTCGGCCAGTGGGAACTTCCAGTCAGCTGCACGGCCCTGGTCCCTGACTAAGGACCCGCACCATGGGCTGCTGGCACCCAAGCACTGGAAAGCCATGAAATAGTTAAGACGTTTTATTCTAGTTGCTATAATTACAGTGCTTGTTTGTCGAAATGAAAACTGAAAACAGGTATACAAAACAGTTGATTACTAATCGTGTATTGAAAGCAGTAAGAGGTTCCACGACACCAAATAAACCAGTTCTGAGGATTTCCCCAAGATAAAGATTAACAGCTCCAGCTTCTTCAGTGTTTATCAAAATACAAAAGAAAACAGTAGAGGTCGTCGTTTCGATGGCAAATCTGACCCTTGCAGGCTGAGGGAGTGAAAGCACATGTAGACGGGGGCTCCGGGGGCTGAGGCTCTAGGGTGACCGGCCCGCCCGCCTGCACTCCTGCTAGTGAGACCCCAGGCCGCCCAGAGCAAGCCAGAGTGCCACGCAGACCCAAGGGAAAGCCGGGGTCTCCCCCTGAGGGGTCTGTGAGCGCTGGCCGCAGCCGCCAGCCTGTCTCCTGGGCAGCTGGGAAGCACGAGCAAGCAGAAACGCTAGGGGATGCAGGATGACCCAAGACAGAGCGAATCACAGGGACCCTATGGTGACCATGCAGAATGGACCATGGCTGGTTCTGCCCCGTCGCACGTTCCCAGCGGGAAACAGACCCCTGGTGGACTGGACTCCGGCCACCGCTGCAGAGCCAACACTGGGCATGGTTCTCCCTTCTGTAGGTTCGAGTGTTCTCCTTATCCTGTCTTTTTAACTATTTAAAAAATGCACTGAGTTCGGGTTAAAAACCCACCACCCAAATGGATCTCAACACAGATCAAACGCCCAAGGAGGTGTGCCAGGCTGGTTGGACACAGCGACTCCTGGAGGCCCCGTGTGCCTAAAACCCCTTCTCAGTATTAACAGTGGGTTGATTCTCTGTTTACAATAAAAAAAGCTGAGTACTATTGCATAGGAGTACCAGAAACTGCCTCGTTGGGAACAACAACTATTTACATTAAATAAGAACCCGGCTGCAGGCTGCATCTGCACATTTACAGCATGGGGAAGCACACTGTGACCGACCATGGAGACAGCTTCTGGCACTCACACCACATGAGAGTAAAGCAGGGTGGAGGAGGGAGTGGGGTGTGGGGCGCGGCTCACTTCTGGTTCCGGAGCTGATTGGACAGCCAGTCCAGTCCCTCATAGAGCCCATCCCCGCTGGTGGCACAGGTGGCCTGAATGTACCAGTTCCTGTGGCGCAGGGAGTGCAGCCCCAGCTTGTCTGTGATCTCCGCTGCATTCATGGCGTTGGGGAGGTCCTGGTGGGAGAGGCCCGGGGGACATAGGTCAGCACTGGGCAAGGACCCCTGTGCGCCTGCGAGCCCCACACCCACCCGCATTTGCCTGCCGATCATGCGCATATGCACACACCTGCTTGTTGGCGAACACTAGCAGGACGGCGTCCCTGAGCTCGTCCTCTGCCAGCATCCTCATGAGCTCCTCCCGGGCCTCGTTGACGCGCTCTCTGTCATTGCTGTCCACCACAAAGATAAGACCTGCGGAGCCGTGGGCATCAGGACAGGCAGCTAGGGCACCCCAAACCCCTCAACCGGCTGCAGCACGCCCACTCACCCTGCGTGTTCTGGAAGTAGTGGCGCCACAGCGGCCGGATCTTGTCCTGGCCGCCCACGTCCCACACGGTGAAGCTGATGTTCTTGTACTCCACAGTTTCCACGTTGAAGCCTGTGTGAGTGGGACCCAAATGAGCCTTCCCCAGGCCCCTCCTCCCCGCACCAGCCCCGCCCTGGCCCCTCAGCATGCTCCCCTCACCTATGGTGGGGATGGTAGTCACGATCTCGCCCAGCTTCAGCTTGTAGAGGATGGTGGTCTTCCCTGCGGCGTCCAGCCCCACCATGAGAATGCGCATCTCTTTTTTGCCAAAAAGGCCCTTGAAGAGGTTGGCAAAGATATTTCCCATGCTGTAGACGTGCGGGAGGAACACTGGCCAGAGAAACCTGTAGAGAGAGCAGTCCCCGGATTCCTGCCTTCTGTGTGCAGGAGCAGCATGGGGCCCTTCCTTCAGCTCCCGCCAATGCACAGGCCTAATCCCTCAAAGCTCACAGGGCCCAGGCAGAGGAAACCAGGCTCCCAAGCAGCAGAAACGGAGTCCTTCCCCCTGGAAGGGAGAATCTGGGGATCTCAGGACAGGGTGACCAGCATTGGAGGCTGCGACGCCCATTTGGGCTCGAAGACACAGGCCACGTGGCAAGGGGATACAGAGCGCCCTGACATGAAAGCGAGATCCTCAACACCCATCCCAGCAGGGACACAGGCCACGGCCAACCATCCCTGACGTGCTGAGAGCTTAGCACTCACCGCCACGCAGGACTTGAAACCAGACCCCACCTGGGCTCTCGGGCAGCACATCAGCCATGAAGTCTGAGGAGAAGCCTGTCCGGCAGGCCCTTCCACCCCAGTGAGGAGGCAGCCCCTAGGCCGCAGCAGGGTCCCCTCAATTCAGAGCAGAAACCTGGGCCTGAATCAGGTCGGTGGGAAGGCACTGGTGGTCATGGCCACAGAGAGAGCAGTGCCACCCACAGGTCCCCATTCCTACCCCCAGGGCACAAGACAGTCCTTTCACTCTTCAGCAGTGTCCTTTCCACACACGGACTTGGCAGAGATGATCACTCACTCAAAGGCAGACTGCCCAGGTATCCAGGTTTTTGACACCTGGCGGAAGTCAAGTAGCAGGGTGTGGAGCAGCCTTCAGACAGAGAGGAGGGTCTGTGTAGACAGAAAACCAGCTGGTCCACAGCAGGCACTGGCCAAGTGCTCCTGAGGCCGGGAGGGAGGCCTGCCAGCCACATCTGTCCCAAGGAGCAGTCAGGAGCTCCCCAGGCCTTGGAGAACGGACAAGATGCAGGCCCAACCCACTGCCCCTCTAGGACAGGCTCGGGGGGTGTGGTCACCAGTGAGCACAGGGTGAGCACACGCACATTCCCACTCCCACCGCGACGACAGCCAACACACCCTGGCCACAGCCGCCCGTCAGCACCGTCCCAAGAATTGACAAGGCGGGACATTCCTGTTTTACTTGGTGGCTTTGATGCCCAGCAGAGGACTTCATAATGGCTTCTGTGCCCTTTTTTCCAGGTGTTGCTAAAGATTTTAAGTCACATCTACACCCAACATGGGGCCTGAACTCACAATCCTGAGGTCAAGAGTGGCACGCTCCACTGACTGAGCCTGCTGGGCATCCCACTTCAGTGCATCTCTGACCTGTTTTTATGCTTTTGAGGGTGAGCAATACTACCTATTCAAAACATTAAAATCTAAAATATTCTTTACTGTAACATTTCTTTTTTCTGCAGACAGCCCATTTTCCTCATAAATACAGAGAATGAAAAATTCTCTGAGAAACACACTTTCAATGTCAGTTCTGCCAAAATCACTAATGAAGAGATGCCCAACCCCCAAAGACAAAAAGAAAAAGGGGTTGATAAGTTCTGGAAGCCAAGGCCAAGTGTGCTTGGGGGTCTAACCTTGTGTTCTTCCTCAGCTCTGCAGGGAAGGGACCTTCCTGGACCAATGGAATGTGGGCTCTGCTGCCTGCATCCAGGTGAGCAGGTGTGAGCGTGTACCATGCTGGACAGAAGGACAGAGCATGCTGGACAGGCAGGCACACTAACCCGTGGATGGGCACAGATACCTGCAGCCTCCAGGCCAGAACCTATGCTGCCTGTATCTGTAGTACCCACCACTGTTGTACCCTAGCTCCCTTTAAGACGCTGCCAGCAGGGGGGAAGGGGGGAAGCAAGACAGAAGACTACTTAAAAAAGGAAAAAACAAACAACCCCCCCGCATCCACACATGGCCCCAGGCACCGAGGTGGGGGATCTGGTGCCATGAAACAAGGACAGGTCCATGGCCACCTGAGAGCCAGAGTAAGACAAACACACACAACAATAAAAAAGGATGGGGAGCAATTTCGAAGGCCCACATCTACCTGCACATGGTGATGTCTTTTTAAATACAACACCAGAGGCGTGACCCATGAAACACATAGCTACAAACTTCGACTCTGGTCACGACACTGTCCAGACAACGAGCAGATAAACCGGACTGCAAGAAAATTAGTGCAAGATTAAAGGCTGTCATCAAAGAAATACCGAGAAGACCAATGACAACTCAGGAACAAACAAGTTTCAATTGTATTTTAGAACTGCAAAATGGCCGTGGGGGGAGCAGCCCCAGGTGGCTCCGGAGGTTAAGCCTCTGACTCTTGGTCTCAGCTCAGGTCTTGGTCTCACAGTTGTGGGATGGGGTGGGGCTCTGAGCTGGGCATGGAGCCTGCTTAAGATTCTCTCTTCCTTCCTCCCTCTCCTCTTTAAAAAAAAAAAAAAAAAAAAAAAAAGGCCAAGAATAAAGAGAAAAGTACTGTAAGATGAGCCAAAGACCAGACATTTCCCTGAGGAAGATCTACAGATGGCAAATGAGCACATGAAAAAATCTCCTCCAAGAAATCCAAATCAGAACGAGCTGCCCATGATGCACCTACTACCAAGGCCCAAACCCACAACACTGACACCACCAGCTGCTGAGGATACCTCGCAGGTGGCTGTGTCCTACAAAACCAGACACTTTCCTCACATAACAAAGGAGCTGCGGCTGCGTCCACAACGCGTCCTGTACCTGGGCATTTACAGTAGCTTTACCCAAAATGCCCCAGTCAGAAGCTCCCAGGCTGTTCTTCAGAAGGACAACGCCTGCCTGCACAGACTGTGCTCCACTCGGACCACCCTGCTGCCAGCACTGCAAAGAAACAAGCTCCCCACCACCAGAAGATGAGGGTGGGAGCGGAGTCATGTGGCCCCTGGGGGAAAGAAGCCCATCCAAGCACGCCACTCACCCTATAATTCCGAGTGCAGGCAGTGTTCTGGAGAAGGTGGGACTGTGGAGATGGGAGACACACCCCTTGATGGGCACCGGGGGACATGAGGGAGCCCAGGAGGGCTCAGGACTGTAAGACCATCAGTCTGGGTGACCCTGCAGGCATGGGCACACGTCCTTCCACACTTGTCCATGCCCACAACACGCACACCATGGACAGTTAACCCCCGTGGAAAGGAGGGCCTCCAGCTGATGGAGTGTCAGGGTGGATACATCAGCTGGGGCGCGATGGGGACCGGAGGGTGGAGCTCCCTGTTCCTTCCCCTCCATTCTAGGGTAGCCAGAAACTGCTCCAAAACCAAAGCACACAGAGAATTCTGGAGAAGAAACCCTTCAATGTTGCAGCTCAGGAGAGCAGACACCTCCAGACTGAAAGAGCCTGGCATACAAGCATGGAAACAGACGTACTCAGGGGACAATGACACCAAGGGTCTGAGTGCTTTATTCAAGTGACACAGCAATGCTTCCAACCAGTAGTCTACTCACAGGCCAAACAGCAGTTCAGGGGAGGGGCAGAAGGATGGAAGGCCAGAAATGCACACCTTCCCGACAAGGTGGCCACAGGGGAGGGGAGACTGCCCCAACCCTGGAGGAGAGGAGGCACAGAGGCAGACTTCCAGAGAACGGGTACATGCCACGTGCATGGCTAGAACAGGGGGCTGGGCCATCCGAGAGCAGCTGGGAAAAACTGGTGACAGGTACCAACCAATGAAAAGAGAACACTGTCCTTTTTCCTCTGGGGAACCATCAGCCAGTCACCAGCTGGCTCAGTCCTGCTACCACTGGTATTTCAGCTAGGGAGATCTGGGCGTCAAGGGGCGACCCCTATGCCCCAGAGCAGACACACTGAGGAATGGTAGCACACTCACCACAAAATACAGCCATGAGAGAGCCAGGACGGGGGCCATGTCTGGGAGGCAGGAGAGGGACTACGACTTCTACCTGCTTTAGCGCCATCGCATCCTGTTCTTACAACTCAATACAAAACCCAAAGGATTCGGGGGTGACCCTCCCCAGCCCCCATATGGGCAGAAGGACCACCTCAGGGCAAACCTGCCCACACACAACCCCTGGCTGGCTGGGCTGTGCTGCACCTTTATTACCAAATCCGAGAGCCCCCAGGAGCTGGGGATGAGTATGAAGTCTTGGGTTGAAGATGCCACTGCACACAGCAGTTGGGTCTCCACAATGCCTCTAGACACTTCTGTACCTGCCACACACCTGGTCCAGGGACCCTGGTAGCTCCTGGCCCGTCCCCAGCACCATCTACCGTTTTGCAAAAGGTCCGCATCAATGGCCAGGATGATCCCATGATGATCCTCTCGGAACAGGGTCTACTGTGCAGGACACTCAGCCAAGGTGCCAGGCCACACCTGCTGCCTCCAGAGTCCCTTCAACTCCTGTCCAAACCTGTCTTTCTTGTTTCCTGCGACGATCCTCTGCACCCCTGTGCCATGAAAACGTGGCCTTGCTCCTAAGGGCTCCCTCCTGCCCAGGAGCTGGCGCCAGTCCCACAGCTCTGTGGGAAGGACCAGAAACAAGGTAAAGCAGAAAACAGGTGACCTACGTTCTCGAATGCAAAGGTCTACTGGCCAGAGGCCCAGGCCCACAAAGGGGCCTCCCTGGTGAGGCCAGTCCAGTGAGATAAAAATGCGGTGTTCCACGACACGAATATCCCATGAACAGTGTGGCTGCAGGAGAGCTGACACTGTGGCCTGCACCTGTACCCGCGGTGGCCCCCCACCCCGAGAAGCCTGGGAGGGGTCAGGATGAGCCAAGCCATGGGAGGTGGCTGCCTGCACAGTCTCCAGCAGGGTTGCCAACAGCACCTGCACGACTCACCATCACTAGCATGACAACACCCCACCTGGAGTGCAGCAGAGAGGAACATGTGACCCAGGGGCAAAGGTGCGAGGGTCCAGTTCCACCCTGTGCTGTGCAGGGCGAGTTCAGAGGGATGAACCCCCACTTGAATGGCAACCTGGGGGACTTGGGGGCGTTTCCCCTTTCCAGCTCTGTCAGAGTCAAGTACATTGAGGTAAACGTGCAGCTCTGCCACCACACAGTCGGTTCTAGTGCCTCAGGGGAGAAACATGAACACGGCACAGACTTCCCCACAGAGCTGCTAGGCACAGGGGCTGTTTTTTACGAGGTTCATCAACAGCAACTGCGTTCCAGCAGTGAACCCTGGGCACAGGCTGTCTGTCACTCAGAAGCCCAACACACCCCGACATGCAGAATCTCACCATGGATCACCAAGAATCTGCCGCACACAGCTGTCCACACGCCAGCAAACACAGCCTCGAGCCGTCCCCACCGGCAAGCCCAGCGCACCAGTCTATGGCTTGGGCTCCTCCTCCATGTCGTCCCTGTGCTAGGCATATGCACTGCACAGCCTGGCACAGCTGTGTCGACACACTCACGGGGAGAACATTCAGCCTGGCACACTCGACGGACTGGCCGTTTCCCACCCAGCGCCATGCACCTGACAGACACGCACTAGACTTCCAAGTACTCAGCACAGGGGTCCTCGGGTCGGGGCACTGTGCAAAATGACCACCACATCCCTCACGTCCCACATCTGCAGCTGATCTTCCCGTGAGGAGGATGTGGGCAGTCTCCTCTACCAGGCACCTCAAACACCCTCCAGGCCTGTCTGCCAGTCGTCACGCTGCACCCCAGGTCCCAGGACAGCCTCTAAGTGCCATCACCCACTTCCCCCTCTGCCACTACACATGGTGGCCCAGACTGTCCTGCTCTGCACCCTCAGGCCAAGTTCAAGAAGAGCCTGCTGGAGGTGGCCCACCAGGCTTTGCCAGCAAGGCACAAGGGCCAACCCCAACACCGACAGGGGTGGGGGAGGGTGGGGGAGGTACCCCAGGCCCAGGAGGCCAGCCCCGCACTCCGCACCCTGTCTCTTGAGAGCTGGAGGAGCAGGGCATCACCTGGCAGGTCTGACTCAAGGCACAACCAGTGAGTGTCACGCTCTGCCACAGCCACAAGTAGCTCTAACTGTCCGTGCAGCTGTCACAGGACCAAGCACACCGCAGAGTCTCTAGCCACTGCCTCACAAGGCACAGGTGGGAACAGCCCCACCACACGTAATGCTCCTCACCACCAGCCACAAAGACCAAAACAGTATCTTCAGGTTCTGCTTAACACTTTCCAACCCAACTACCCTCAAAACACCTCAGCCAACTGTGTGCCAATGACCAGCCAGCCTGCAGCTCAATGTACACAACACACACAGGAGGCCACGGAACACAGGTCACGTGGCCTCCAACTGGAGAACGGACGCGTGAGATGCACGGTACCCAGCTGCACTGACCGCAGACCAAGCTGAAGGTCACTACGCTCACAGAAGGAGCAGGTGCACAAGAACAGGGCTGGACACAGAGTCTCCACAATGGAATGGGAGTGAGAGAGTGCCGCACATGCCCTCTGACTCCACCTCAACGGTCAGCAGACTCTCAAAGGTGTCTTTCACAGCCAGGTCCCCACCAATGTCCTGAGGCTGCTGTACCTGCTCCTGCACCTTCCCAGAGCGGCCACTGAGCCCAGCACGCAGGCATGGGGTGGGCCAGAGCCCTGAGAGGTCCCTCTACAACCTCCAGAAGAGAGGGAACTGCAGCCGCAGCTCTGGGAGTGCCAGTCTCTCCTGCACATCCACCTGGAATGGCCGGGAGACCCCCCGCCGAGTTCCCCCTGCACATCCACCCAGAGTGACCAGGAGACCCCCTGAGTACTCCCCTGCAAATCCACCTGGAGCGGCCAGGAGACCCCTGAGGCTCTCTCAGCACAGGGAATGATGGCAGGGGGAGGGGTGGTCAGGCCAATCCTCAACCTTGGTGTCTGTCTTCAAGGGACTTCAAGGGACCATTACTGAAAACAGAATTCAGAACTTGCAGCCCCACCTCTTTCTATAAGCAATGGCCTTCCTGAGGACACAGAAAATCCCAGTCAGCGGAGGTTCAGCAACTCTGCTCCAACCCCCAGCAGTTTGGCCCCCTCCGTGGCCCGCTGGGCAGCCACCTCTGCCAGCCCAGCCCAGAGCACTCACAAGCACAAGGGCTCAGGACCCTTTCCACACTGGTCCTGTCCCAAAGCTCACTGTCTTTATGGGGACTTCTCATGTCTGCCCACCTATGCACCACCTCTTCCTGCCTCTGGCCACACGTGGGACCCAGGACAGCCCTGGTGCTGAGGACCCCTGGCTGACATGCCTGCCCGTGCCATCCTCTGTTTGGAGGCCCTCTGCAGGTCAACTGCCTGCATACTCCATACTCCCACTCTGGCACTACCCCCTCCACAAGACACCCGCCCCACAGACTCTTCTCCTACTGTCCCCCACACTGAACCCCTGACCTCCTCCTACTGTCTTAGGCCCAAACCCCACAAAGACCCACCAACTCTCTGTGTGCCCACTCATCTAATTCACCTGCTTCCAACTGCCTTCACCTCTCCCTCTGAAAGGCACACCTCTGCGGACACCCCTGGGCCCTGGCCCCGGGCACCTCATCATCCCTCTGGCTTCTATCCACCAGCAAGGGGCCTGTGGCCTGCTGAGCAAGGCAGATGTCAAGCTGGGGTCCTCAGAGAGGTCAGGGCCGGCACCCCGTAGCTGCAGCGCACTATGCCACCATCTCGAGATGGCAGCCGGCACAAGCCGCATATGCCTTGGATGGCAAAATCCCACCCTGCTGCTTCGTCTGTCACGTCCTGGGGACCACGGGACAGTGAGTTATCATCACACGGGTGTAACTACACCACAGACTCCAGGCGCTGCTGCAAGAGCATGCCATAGCAGGGGCACAGGAACTGAGCTAGCTGGGGCCTTGGGGCTGCTCCGTCTCTCCCACGGACAGAGAAAGACTCCCGCTATGGTTCTCCGAAGAATAAAACACTGCCTCCCTTGCCTACAAGGTAGCAGCGTTCCTGAGAAATATGATCTATGAAAACCACCACGGCAATAACGAGAGCTGCTTCCGTACACAGAACACAGGGACATTCAGGAAGTCGACATCTGTCCATTCCACGAGGTCCCAAGAACCTGCTCTTCCCAGTCACAGAGATTCCTGAAATACCCCTTCTAGGGCTAGGCCCACTGGCTTGCAGGCAGCCTCCCCACCACCAGATGCGCTCGTGCCGGGGACCTCTGTGCCTATGGCTACCCCACCCAGGATCAGACCCACAGGACCCTGCTCCTTTCCACCTCCGCTCGGATAGCAACTGTCTGGAAGCACTGTGCCCAAGTCTCTCCCCAGCCACATGCCTGCTCTGCCCACAGCCAGGGCACCACACAGCCACCCAGCCTTGCACTGTGCCCATGGGCATACCCCGTGGCTCATTTCCCTGGGCACCCACGAGACCACCTGTCAGGGAGCGGAGGAAAACCCGAAGAGCCCATCTACCAAGGCCCAGAGGGATTACACACACACGCTGACAAATGGGCTTTTCCTAAGCGTGTGTCGGTCAGGGACAACCCACCAAGCTAACAAGGACTTCCGTGCTGGGCCAGTCTAACTAGCCCGACAGTCCAAGGAGGTGGCCAGGGCTACAGACACCTGGCCAGTGACTCCAGCAAGCTTGCAGCTCTCAGCGACATCCCTCGGTCAAGGACGTGCTCCCAGGTGCAGGCACCAGGAACGAAATACATTCTCTCCCGTCTCCCCAGAATTAGCACATCTTCCATAGCTTTGACAGAGACAAGCTCAATGTTCTCATCATCTTCAACAAAGTCTCACCACCCAACTCACCAGAATACAGAGCATTTTAAACATAAATCGACAGATTCAGTTCATCAGCAGCCCCATGCTCACCAAACGACGACAGGAAAATTCATAGGGAACAGTTGGCGGCAATTTTTAGGACGGCCTTTGTCCTGAACCCCACAATCTGAACACTTGCCCAGTGAGCTGTCTTAATTCACACACCTCCCAAATGAGACTGGACGCAATCTTGAAATCATTTCCTTGCTATGTGCGCTGAGGCCGACCTGATGGCACTTACAACTGCACATGAGGAGGTGCCGGAGAGCTCTAACCGCCCGGATTCTTATCTGGCTCCCACACCGGCACCACAGAGATGACTCCACATGTGAGACCAAATCCAAGACCCGATGCGTTCTCCACCCGACGTGCCTTCTGGAGCCCCTTCTAGCTTGCTCACGTACCTGAGGACCAAAACTTCCTACATTCCAACTTGACACTCATCAGTGTTTCCACTCCCAATTCCTCAAGACATGGGGGGTGGAGGGGCACCCGGGCTCCCACGAGTTCAGGCTGTACACTTGTGGTCACCGTGGGGCTTTGGGGACATACAGAAACGATGGCCTCCTACACACAATCCCCTTGCTGGTAAAGTTTCCCCGCCTTCCACGCTCTTCTGGCTTCTCCTCTCGTCAGGGCTGTTGGCTGCTGACAGGCCACCAAGCTCCCATGGCCAGGGTGGGCAGGGACCGGGACAGCAGGGCCTGGAGGCACTCGGAAGAGAGACAAGCATCCCTGCATCCGCCAGCCAACCAGCTCACTCAAGGAGGCTGGGGAGGCAGGACGGCAGGGGATGGCCTGACGGACGCCCAGAGAGAAGCTTTGAAGCGTTTGTGTGACCCTTCCTCAGCCAGCAGAGGCTTCCTTGCCCACCTTAAGAACAGTCACAGGGGTGGCACGCTCTAGCAGATAGGGTCCACCTAGGCCGCACAGACTTCCCAGTGATCACAATAGGCACCGAGGGACACTGTGCTCAGCAGAGGGCAGCACCTGTGGGGAGGGGGGGAGTGGAGACCCAGTCCCCAACTCTGCACTCCCCCTGCCTGTGGCTACTCTACAGTTAACCCTCCCAACCCACCATCATCCCCACCCAGGACTCACCTCCCTCACCACATTCACTCACACCCTGGACTCACCTCCCCCATGCACACTCACACTTGGGACTTGAGCCCCCTCCACACGCACACCCACACTGAGGATTCGCTCCACCGCCCCCCATGTTCACTCACACCCTGGACTCACCTCTTCCCCACCTACACCCACCCACACTCTGGACTTGCCCCGTCCCCACAAGTACACTCATAGTCTGGACTCACAGCTCCAACACTCATATTCACACCCTGGACTCAACCCCCCATGCACTCACACTCTGGACTTGCCTCCCCCATCCCCCAACATGAACTCGCTCCTTACACACACACACACACACCCTGGACTTGCCCCCTCCCCACACGCACACTCATAGTCTGGACTCACCTCTCCAACACTCACATTCACACCCTGGACTCAACCCCCCATGCACTCACACTCTGGACTTG
>NC_081568.1:156242885-156273457 GCF_022355385.1 Mustela nigripes | reverse complement strand
CCCCCCCCCCCGCACACTCACACCTTGGACTCGCCTCCCCCCACACTCACACCCTGGACTTGTCCCCCCACCCCTGCACACTCACACTCTGGACTCGACCCTGCCACACACACTAATATACTCCATACGGCACCCTCTCTCACCCCCATTCCCAAAGCCATCCTCTCCCTCCCACAAGGCAGTTACAACAGATCCATGACCAGGTCCAAAGCGTTTCTCAAAGACTGAACGTCCTCCACACCCAAAAGGCGCCAACGGAGCACCTCATTCTATGCAGACAAGAACAGCAGAGCAAATCCCAAAAGCAGACTGAAATTCCCCTCTTTTGGAAGAACCTGTGGAAAATGGACTCAATTTTCTCCAACATTTCCTACATTGCTCGAGACGGTGCCAGGTCCCAGATGCAGCTGCCGGGCAGCCAGCAGGAGCAGACTGTGCCCTGCTGGAAGTGCAAGCCTGTCCCAGGCCGGGAGCTTCAGCTCAGCACACCGGGGGTGCTCCTCACCTTGGAGAAGAGACAGCAGGGGAACCAGCATGACCCAAGTCCCTGGACGAGGTAGGTGTGGACACCTGCCGGTGAGGACTGCCGCACCTGGAGACAGACGATCGTGTGGAATTTCCCAGGCGTCCTGAAGACAGCCCAGGAGGCCCGCGGACAAGACCAAGCCTTTGCAGGAGGGCGGGGCGCGCTAACTCACGGCCAGTCGTGTGATGACCCTCACCTGGACACCGCTCACGCGGCACGGGCTCCGCACGGGGCACAGGAGGAGACCGGTAGGGAGAACGGCGGGTCTAGCAGCCTCGGAGCACCGCACGGGCACGCTCGGCCCCAGGCTCAGACAGCGGGCACACAGAAGCTCTGAGCGCTCACTGTTGGCTGTGAAACGGGAACTACAGCCGACCGCAGGGACACCAGCAGCCGCCAGGCCGCGGTGACTTCCGGGACCGCCCGGCTCCGCACCCCTCCCGTGCAGAACCCCCTTCCCAAGCGAGTCCGCGGCGGCACGGAAGGCGGCGGCACGGAAGGCGGCTGCCGGGCGCTGAGGAAATGGGAGGCGCTCCCAGCGCAGAGCGCGGCGTGAACTGCGCCAAGCCCGGGCACCGCCGAGCCCCGCACGACCCGGAACCCGCACGCCGCACTCGTCCAGTTCCCGTCTCACCCACCCCGCCCGCTTGCCCGCCCGACAAGTCCGCGAACCCGCGCAGACAGTCCTCCAGGAACCAGAACCCCAACGAGGAAGGAAGGGTACGCTCCGTGCCGACGGCGCTCAGGAAGCGAGCCGGACCTCAGCGGCTTTCCTCCGAGCCCCGCGCCGCCACGTCCCGCGCCCACGGCTGCTCCCACTCCGAACCCGGGACCCCGGCCCACGGAACGGGGATCCCACCCCGGCCATCGCGTGACCTTGGCGGCGTCCCGGGCCGCGAGTGCCGGAGACCCCGAGGCGGGATCCCACGGCCCGGCCCGGACTTCCGCGCGTCCACCCCGTCGGTGCTGGGGGCGCGAGGCCGCGGGAGAGATTCAGGGGCCGGCGGCACCCCAGCCCCGGGCCCTGACTCCACGCAACCCACCCCCCGGCCCCCGCCTAGCCCCAGGCCCGGCCAGTCCCCTCCCCCGCCTCGGCCGGGCCTCCCCTTGACCCCCAGCCAATCCTCGACCCCCGGCCCAGCCCTAGCGCCCTCCGCGCCTCGACCCTCCACCCCGCCCAGACCTCGTCTCGCCCGCCCCGCCTAGTTCCCCGGCCCGGCCCCGGGCCTCCTCGCCCCGGCCTCACGTCGGCCCCCGCCCGGCCCGGCCTCACCGACGCAACGCCGCCGCGGTGGGCAGAGCCTCAGCGGCCCGGACCTGTCCCTGTCCCCGCCGCCCCGACCCCGGCCCATGGCTCCCGGCCCGCCGCCTCACCCTCGGCAGCCGCGGCGAGGCTACTGCTCCGAGCCAGGCGTTGGTTTTGCTCCCACAAGATGGCGGCTCTGACGGCGGCCACGTCAGTGCCTGCTGCCGCGGGGGACGCTGGGGAACGGGGCGGGGGCGCCTGCGGCCCCGCCTACTCCCCTCCGCAGGGCGCACGCGCAGACTCCGGGCTGGGGGCGGGCACGCGGGACCAGGACTCCGCCCCGCCCCGGGCCACGCCCTCCCGCCGCTGCGCGCGTGCGCACCCGTGTGCCCCTCCCGGAACGGAGTGCGCCTGCGCCTGCGCCTGCGCCGCGCTTCTCCTGGTCCGCGCGGTGGTGGACCCGCCTGCACATGTTGCAGATCGGGGTACTGAGGCGGGCGTGGGCGCGGCGGCCGGGGAGACGGTGCCTGTCCTCTCCCTGAGCAAGCGGGCCCTCTCTCTGGTCAGCGGGCCGCGGTCGGTCTTTCCGGGCGCCCACCCCAGGTGTGGAAGTTGTGACACCACGCCGCCCCTGGCCCGCCCGAGGAGCCTCCCCCCGCCCCCGCCCGCCCGGGGAGCACGTGGCCATCCAGTAGCAAAGGCGGAGCCGGAGCTCTGCTGGGCGGGGGACGGCGCTGCCCCCGGGGTCGCCGTGAGCCCCAAATCTGGCGAACTGGAAGGAAGAGCCCCCTACTCCTGGAAGCCTCCCTGGGCTGATCGGAAGGGAGACACGGACAGTCGCGTCACCTCTCCATGGTTTCCAGGCTCAGGGCTTGGCTGAGGACCCCACGTAGGACCTTACTCTGGCCTCCTGCCAACCCGGACCCCCCTCCTTTCTGCCACCTGGTCTCCGTCCCCCCACTGTCGTGCTGCTTTTAGGGGTCCCACTCGCGAGAAGTCCTCTGATTCTGCTGGAGGGGCTCTCCAAACCCGTGTGTTGTAGGGGGCACAAAGCAAGACCATGCCCTGAGCCCAGGGGCCTGCCTGGCAGTGAAGTCCTGCCCAGCCCCCTCCTGTGCCCTCTTGCTCCCCGTGGGCAGGGCCCCCTCCCTCCTGGGGCAGCTGGGATCCGAGCAGCTGCCAGTCCTCCTCAGGCCCTCCTCCAGCCTCATCTTCGCTTGACCCTGTGAGCCAAGGTCACAGCCCTGTGGACCCACCTTGCAGTCCCAGCTTCCCTCAGGAACCACTTAGGAACGAACCAGCTGATGGCCTGCACCCCAGCATCTACCCCCAAGGCCTCCTCCCTCCCAGCTCCCAGCCCACCTCCGTGGGCCTGCTTGGGGTCTCTCCTGCCCTAAGTGTACAGCACATGCTCATGCAAAGTGCCCTCGGGGGGTCTGTTTCTCCAGGGAGGGGCACAGAAGCTTCCGGAGGTGCTGGCTCCCCACCCGCAGAGAGTCAATGCCCAATCTGCAAGTGGTCACTGTGTCTTCAGAAGCTTTCTTTGAAATTTAAAAGTATGAAAATAGAGGCAGGAAGGAGTGTATGAAAAAAATAATTCCTATGTACCTGTCCCTAGCTAAAGGAATTTACCTTCGTCTTGAACTTGTCCTTCCTGGGGGTAGGGGGCATCTCAGCCCAGGACGGACAGGTACGGGGCACATCAGGGGAAGGGTCTGTCAGAGCAAGGACGTGCCTGGTGGTTCCCTGGGGAAACTGAGGCCCAGGTGCTCACCTGGGCTCCCTCCCCCTCTTCCCTGGGGTTGGGGAAGGGGACACCCTGGGAATAGAAGATGAAGACAGCGCCTGTCCAGCTCCTGCCAGGAGAGGGCGAGGTGAGCTGTCTAGCTGCCTCCCGCCCAGACTCTCACCTCTAGCCTGACCTCTAGTAGGGGGCCTGGTGGCCTGGTTGGGGGTTTGGGGTCAAACTCCTCTCCTTCAGCAGTTCCCAGGCTGAAGGCCAGATCAGACGCAAGGATGCTGGGCAAGAAGGAACTGAAGGGCCGGCTGGAGCAAAGGGGCACAGGCAGGGAGAGGGGGTATAGGGGGTGTGGGGGTTGTGGGGGGAAGAGCTGCTCCCTCCCTGCAGGTCTCCCGCTCTGCACATAGCCCGTGGCATTGTTCATGGTGGCTAGGCATGCTCTGGGGAGGCCTGGAGGCTGGGATGGCAGCCCTTGGAACTTGGCTTCCAGCAAGCCACTTGCTGGACCTTCGCTCTTCGGCCAACCCCATCCTGTCCCCAGGATGCTGGTACTTTGTGGCCTCCAGCTGCTGACTTGGGTTCCTCCAGGTTACCACTTAGCTAAGGCCCTCAATGGCCAGCACCTCCTGGCCAGAAGTTTCATCCCCTCTAAGCCTTCATGGGACAGTGTGGCTCCCAGAGGGGACCCGAGACAGATTTCTATCCAGACGGGTGGGGCCCTACATCTCCCTCTGCTCAGCTCCCTTCTCTGGCATGCCCACCCCCAGAGGCCCCTGATCCTGTATGGCCCTCCAGGGACCATACCTAGGCAGTGAGAATTATGGCCAGTTTGAGGACAGGGGCCCAGCCCCTACGCTCACACCTCGTTCCCTGCCCTACCCAAGGGCTGCCCTGCCTCTTGTTCTGGGCTGGGGCCAGGAGCCAGCCAGGCCTCGACTCTGCCAGTGTCCCACGGCTGGCAGGGGAAGGGCTGGCCCATGTCCACAAGGTAGCTGAGAAGCAGAATGTGGGCCATAGCCCCGTGTCACACATGGAGAGGCCTGTGTTACCTTGGCCCTTTGAACATCCCCGTTCTTCCCATACGGGCCCCTGCCTCAGTTTCACCATCTTATATCAGCTTCTCTCCCTGCACTACTACTGTGTCCACCTCACTCCAGCCCAGCTTGTGGGGCTCCTTCTCATTGCTGATGGGCTGGAAATGTTCTCAGCCGGGTGCTTTGCTCCCTCTGTCCGGGGGCGGGGGCCCCTGCCTCCCCCATGTGGGCACTGCAGTCCTCTCTGGAGGCCAGCTCCACAGGGCAAGAGCATTCCCCGCCTGGCTCTCACCCTTGCCTCACGCCTGAGGATGAAGCAGCCAACAGGGTGCCCCAGGGTCAGCAGGTGCGGCGTGGGGCCGCAGAGAAGCGCGCCTTTGCCTGACAGATAGCATTTTCTGCATTCTGTGTGCACTCGGCCTCATTCCCAAAGAGTGGTGTGTGCAGGACCTATGATTCTGGGACAGCAGAAACCTCCCTTCCATGCCCCACTGTAGCTGCTGCAGCAGCCGGACAGTTTCTGTTCCAGTGGACAGTTTCTGCTCCCCACATGGGTGCACTTGGGGAGGGCATCAGCCCACCACTGCTTCGTCCCCCTGGAGCAGACATGCCCACGGGTTCTTCTGGAAAGTGCTTCCTGTCTGTGGCACCCAGCCTTTGGGGGTGCGAGTGGAATGCAGCCAGCAGGAGGGACGCACTTGGAGATGCTCGGTCTGGGGAGTTCTGATGGCCCTGGGCACCTCTTATCATCCTGTGGAGCTATGAGACACCTGTCACCCCTGATGTCATGTGCCCAGGAAGTGTCTCAGCTTTGGAGAACTGGTTGGGTTCCTCTTGGAACCGTGCATCATTTATTGGAGGCACTAATTCAACCTCGTTGTGAGGCAGGGCCCAGTCCGCCAGTGTGTTGGGGTGGAGACCCAGACCCACGGCAGGCCCTACACCTGCTGCTCTCAGATCCCCCTCCTTCCTCGGAACCATGCCCTTAGTCTGCCTGCTCCCATGTCAGCCCTGAGGCCCGCCCCCATTCCCCAGGGTGGTCAGGATGGGGTCTCTGGGGTCTGCCTGGTCCAGGTTGGCTCCCACCCCAGTCAGCAATGGGCGTGTGTGATGGACTGAACATTTAATTCCACCCGGCTAGTGGGAAGGGGCCAGGTCTGCAGCTAGAAGGATTCAGATCCACCAGATAAATGCATGCAGGATGCCGGGAACCAGCAGGGGAGCTGTTTCCATCATCCGGCTGTGTGGACAAGGGGGCCCCACACCTAGAGTGGCTCCCTCTGCAGGTGTATTCCTCTGCATTCCCCAGAGGACAGGGAAAGGCACAGATGGGATGAGGGTGTCCCGGGCACTGACTTATACAGCTTTGGAGACCGGGAAGTCCCAGGATCTGCTGTCCACAGGCTGCAGACGCAGGAAGGCTGGGTGTCCCAGAGCACAGCAGAAGAATTCACTCTTCCTTTGCCTTTCTTGCCTGTCACATGCCCGGGGGCTATGACTCCCTCGGTCTACAGAGCCAGACGCTCATCTCTCTGGGACAGCCTCGCAAGACACACCCAGGAAGGCCATGGCACCTCCGATGGGCGTCCGGATGACACAATGTTACCATGGCAACAGGGCTGGGGAGACTCTGGGCAGAGCCGCATCCTTGCCTGGGTGGAGCTCTGGGGTACCCAGCCCAGAGATGGGGGAGCGGTCCTCCACCCAATTCCGGAGCATGTCCCACCCCCAGTGTCCATCCTCGCCCACGGAGAGTGGCCAGGGTGCCTGTCTGCTTGGCACCCTATACCCCAGCCCCACTGGCCACTGGGCCCAGGTCCCAGAGGAGACCAGTCCTTGCTCCTATTCTGCTGGGGACAGCCAGCCTATCCTAGGGTCCGAGAACTCACCCACCCCTCCTCCTCTACGGGAGAGGAAGCCAAGGTCCAAGGACAGGACAGGCCACCCCAGTGACCAGTGACTTCTCTGGGACCAGCCATGGCGAGTGGACAGCACGGTCCTGACATTCTCCCGAGCTCTTTTTTTTATTATTTTTTTAAGATTTCATGTATTTCTTTTCTTCTTCTTCTTCTTCTTTTTTTTTTTTTTAGGATTTTATTTACTTATTTGACCGAGAGAGAGAGATCACAACTAGACAGAGGGGAAGGCATAGAGAGAGGGAGAAGCAGGCTCCTTGCCGAGCAGAGAGCCCAATATGGGACTCAATCCCAAGACCCTGAGATCATGACCTGAGCTGAAGGCAGAGGCTTAACCCGCTGAACCACCCAGGCACCCAGATTTCATGTATTTCTTTAGAGAGAGAGAGAGAGAGAGAGAGAGTGCACAAGCAGGGGGAGCGGCAGGCAGAGGGAGAGGAAGTGAGTTCCCTCACGAGGGACTCGATCCCGGACACTCCATTGACTTAGTCCCCCCGCCCCACACCCGGCATCCCTCTCCTGAGCTTTTTGAATTCACAGCTCATTGATTCCGTGAGCTCTGGGACAGGGATATACACCTGTGCCTACCCCAGGACAGCCCACTCCACTGCAGAGGTCCAAGCCTCTCCCCCGCAGCAGTCTTTGAGCTGCCCTCGCACCTGTGCTGCCCCCCACCCCCAGACTGAGGTTTCCGTCTGGGGAGCTGCGGGTCTTTGCCTCTGTGGCTCCACACTGACCCACCAGAGAAAGGAGGCAGCTGGGAATCAGGGACGCCCTGGGCACACCTACTGGCTTGGCCAGGCAGGGCTCACCTACTGGGGACCTCAGAGTTGAGCCCTACTCCTCTGACCAGTCTTCTCTGGCCTCCTGGGCCCCACCGTCCATAGCTCAGCTCCCCTTCTCACCCCTTAATTACCTTGTCAGGGGGCAGATGATTCTGGCCCTCCCCAGGCACCTCCTGGCACCCCTGCCTTCCCACCTTCAATAAAATCCCAAGCCTGCCTCTCTTCTTGGGGGCCCGGGAGGAGAGAGGGGCCTCTCCCATTTCCAAAAGAACCCTCCCTTGTTTGCCACAGCTGGGGTGTGTTTGGGACACCAGGGAGTGGTCCCTGGGCAATCAGCAGGGCCCGTGTCAGAGCTCCGGGCTCTGGGAACCAACCTTGCCATGTCCCACCAGGGACACAGATCTCCTGCACCCTGTGGGGCGGGCACGGGAGCTCAGACTTCCAAGCTCTCCGGGGGTGCCTGGGGGCCTGGGAGTGCAGCCAGGCCGGGCAGGGGGCCAGCTCAGCATCGAGCAGCTGCATGGCTTGGGATGGCATGGGGGAGCTCCCATCCCAGAGGCATGCAGGGGTGCCGTGGGTTTTCAGCACACGGGAGCTGGCATCAGGTAAAGCTTGCTCCAAGTGAGCTAGAGCTAAGATTCCATTATCTTGTGTATAGAAGGAGGTCTGAGGTGGGAGAGGTGTGTGCTGTTTAGTGAAAGACCTTCCTTGGAGGAAATGGGGACAGACCCTGTTTGGTGAGGGTCTTGTCTGGACACAGTCGGCTGGGGTGAGACCTGAGGGGTGGCTGGGAAGGGCCTGGCACTCAGTGAGGTGGTGGGGAGGGGAGGGAGGAAGGGGCCAGGACCCCACAGGTCTGGCTGGGGGACAGAGCATGGGAGGGTACAGCCCCAGACTCAACGAGGAGGAAGCTGTTCTCTTGAGGTCCACTCCCCAGGTTGGAGGGGGCTGGTGCCTGGGCCCCGTGTCTCTGGTCCTCTCCCCCATTTAAGCCCCCAAAAGAGGGTAATGGGAGGGAGGGCCCTGCCTGCTGGGAGGCCCGGAATGCACTCAGGATTCTGAAATCCCTGGCCACGGGCCCAGACCGCCTAGCCCCATCCCCCTGGAGCTGGGAGAGATAGGAGGCACCCTCTTGATGCCTTCAGGGGAACAGGGCCCTGCGACACCCTGCTGGCAGACTCCTGGTCTCCAGACCCAGGAGAGGACACAACCTGCTGTCCTGAGTCCCCACACTAGGTGGTGACTGGGCTACTGCCAGCCCCGGGAACTTGGGCAGGCTTCTTCCCTCGCTCAGCTGGGACACAGGGCTGAAACGGTGGGGGCCCTTGGGATGCCCATCTCTCTTCTCTGGGCCTGTGCACAGCAGCTGCAGGGTGGCTGACCTCTTGACATGGGTATTGCAAAACTGTGCCAGGAAAGATGGGCTCCCAGACCCCATCCCGGGGGGTGGGGCAGCAGCCTCAGGAGCACCTGTCGGGATGCATGAACTCTCTCAGGGACCCACATGTCTCTTGTGCTGCCCCTCCTGCAAAGCCAGGGAGCAGAGACCACAAGTATAATGGGGGGTCACGGGGGTCAGGACCCTGTCTGAAGCCCCCCAGGTAAAGCTGACAGCCTCTCCCTCCCTGTGCCCATGACTCTCTGTCGCCTGACACCCCCCAGCTCATTCCAGTGTGCAGACCTCCACACTTCAGCCCCCAGAGCTCCTTGATTCTGCCCAGGCTCCTGCCCCAGGGCCTTTGCACGGGCTGCCCACCCTCAGGAGATCTCCCTCCCTCCCTCGTGGAGCTGTGCTCATCCCCTCCTGCCTCTGTCTGCCCCCAGCTCTGCTCTCTTCCCTTGCACACGACACACTGGATGCATTTATTTGTTTTACTTTTTGTCCCCCACTGACAGGCAGGGCCTTTGCAGTGGACATGCTATAGATGCTTGCTGAGTGCTTGTTTGCTGCCCCAGGGCAGAGGACCCAGGAGCCGGGCGGGTTTCAGGGGCAGCCAGCAGGCTCCTAGAGGGGCCACACACAGTAGACAGGGCCTCAGGCCCTTGGGGTGGCTGGCCAGAAGGCGGGCGGGCCTCCCTGTGCGTGGCTGCAGAAGGCAGACCCCGGCCCCTCAGCCTGATCCCGCAGCCCCATCCCGGCGGCGGGTCAGGTGGGGGCGCTCTTGCCCCAGCCACTGCCACCTGTTCTGCCTGGGAACTCTCCACACTTTAATTAAAACCCGCCCCTCTGCCTGACCCCACTCTGCCACCACATTCTCCACTTAATTGGGCCCCTTCGGAGCGGCCGAGGTTAATTAAAAAGCCCAGCTGAAGGCATCCCAGCTGAAGGCATCCCAGCTGAAGGCATCCCAGCTTAAGGCATCGTGGTGTCCTGGCATCAACTGCAGTGCGGGCCAGGGCGCACACCCGACCTGGACCCCTAGAAGGCACCCCCGTCCCCCACCTCCGCCATCACATCCACCCCTCCTCCCCAGCCCCATGCAGCCTGTTGCCCCTCCTGGGCCCCTGGGTTTGCCTCCTTACAGCTCATCCCTCCAAGAAACCCTGAGACCCTGAGTTTCCGGCCTCAGCAAGAGGGCAGGGCTGGTGGGGACCCCGGCCGACCCCAGCCCGGGGTCAGATGCTGCTTCTGACTCCAGGACGGGTTGTTCTATCCTCTGCAGCCCCAACCCTCCCCTGCAGGCCCAGCTGTGCCCCCGAACATGGGGAGCCCCTTTCCTGGGAGGTGGGGGGAGTCTGAGGGCTCTTGCTCCCCCGGTGTGTTCAGGGTTGAGGGGTGCCAGACGCAGGGAGACCGGGGGCCTCTGAGGCCTGCCAGGTGGGAAGACGGTGACATTGGCAGCTGGGAACCAAGCCTTCCAAGGCCTGGCTGCTGAGAGGGAGGCTGTACTGTGGGCTGAGGGAGGTCCAGTCCATGACAAACCTGGCCTTGTTTGGCCACTGACAGGAGGACAGAAGGTCAGAGCATCATGCTGCTGCCCGCAGGATGGCCGCCTGCCTGCACGCCCAGAGCCTGGGCCCCCAGGCGACATGCCGGGTCCAGGCCTGGAGGCCCCAGTGCTGGGCTGGGTCTTGGGGGAGCCCGAGCAGGCATCTGGGCTCTGTTAGGAGGCCTGGTATTGCTTGTGGCTGGAGAGAAATTGCCCCTCCTTGACTGGTGAGAAAAATCCAGAAGGAAGCACTAACCGTGGACCAGACCTGGAGACGGAGAGCACAGCTGCAGCCAGACAGCTGCCGAGGGAGCCCTGGGGAGGTCCTGCTGGGTTTCCCGAGCCCAGGCTCGGCCCCACTCCCCTTAACCTGTGGGCCTGCTCAGGGACCCCTGACCCCCATGGGAGGGGACACAGGAAGTCAGCATGTCCCATCTCCACCTCACCAGTGGGCCTGGGCCAGGCTCGGCTCACAGCTGAGGGTCAGGTCAGGGGAGCCGCTTGCCCCAGACTTAGGAAACATCTCAGCTCTTTCTACCCAGCTGTGACAGGCCGTGGGAGAGGGAGAGACAGGGAGCAGGTCAGAGCCTCCTGAGCCTGTGTCCCAGCCTGAGGCCTCACACCTGCACTCTGTGCAGCCCCACCTGTGGTGCTCTGCCTCACACTGCCCCCACCTGCCTTGTTCCTGTGAGCATGGCACCTGCGGCTCCCCACCACACCTGTTAGCCTCCCAGGTGTCTGCTGCTGGACTGCTCCCCCATGGCTCAGAGAGGACGGGAAGGCCCTGGAGGGCTGAGCTGTGTGCTAGTGAAGGCCACATGCCCCACCAGTCCAAGCTGCTTGCTGGGCCCAAGCCCCATCAGTTCCCTAACCCCCGCACCCCTCCAGGGCCAGCTGCCCAGCAAGTGCTGGCAGAACTAGGGGCTGTGGGCCCAGCAGGTGCCCAGCACTCTGCCAGGTGGGGGACCTGCAGCCCGTGCAGGGGTGTCTGGGAGCCTGGGTGGGCTTCCCTGTCCCCACACTGGAGGACGTAGTCTGACCCTTCATCCTACCTGAGACTGACCCCTGACCTTGGACCTCAGGAGCCCTGGACACGGCCCCTCCCTGGTGGCCTCCTAGGGCAGGAGAGACCCAGTGCGCAGACCTGTCCTTACTTTGCTGTTACCTCTGAGGGGCTGGGACAAGCCCTGTTTCTCTATTTGCAACACAGCTGTCCTTCTGAGACTCGGGCATCCTTCCTCAAAGCCACCTTCTAGGGAGGCTTATGGAGGAGCCACAGGGCTGTTCCCCGGTGGGTATATGCACCAGAGACCCCCAGCATCACATCAGGGCCAGCTCACGCTGAGGCCACGCTCTGCCGGTCCCCAGATAAGGGGGTGTCCCTCTGCTAGTCCCCGAGGCCAGTACTGTGGTTCATTTGGGCCCTGGCCTGCCTGGGGCTGGGGCTGGGGAGGGGGCATCTGTTGGGAGCTGGGTCTTGAGGTTAGCAGAGAACTGGGCCCTTGGAGCCAGGAAGGGTGTCTGTGGTGGAGTGGTGGAGGCAAGGCTGAAGAAAGGCTTGGCGGAGGTGGGGGGGGGACACAGCAGGAGGGACCCAAGGTCATGATTTAAGGGCTCAGCTTTCCTTAGGGCTCTGCTGAGGGCCCCTGGTGTCATACCCTGCCTGGTGTCAGTTTCTCCACTGTGGGTCAGAGGACCCACTTCAGCTCCGGGGTGGGGCGGGGATCAGACTGCAGCAGCTGTAGGCTGAAATGCACGCTCCACCCTGTGGGCACTGGGAAGCTATAGAATGTTCTAGAGCAGAGGAGGTGCTGGCTCTGGGCTGTGTGAGCAGGAAGGCTGCCTGGCACATGTTCTTAGCTCCTGAGGTTCTGGTCCAGACCTGGGAATTTCAAGGACTCCCTGCCCAGGCAGGGGGGTTTATGGGGTTACCAATCCGGCTTCCTACCTTGCCTCACTGCAGGGCATGGGCTGGCAGGGGTGTGTCTAGCAGGAACCCCGTGGACCGTGGGCGAGGAAGGGGGCTCAGATGTGCTGGGGGTTGTGCATAGGCTTGCCTACCTCTCTGTGTCCGGCTCTCCGCCCAGGGTCAGGCAGGAGGGGAAATGCACTTGTCTCCCAAACCTCGAATCCCTCCCAAACTCACCCTCTTGCACGAAGGCTCAGGCCGTCTCACGTTCCTGTCTTCCATGGGGCAGATGGCTGCTGGGCTGAGGGGGGTGGTGTGTCTGAGTGTCCACAGTCCTGACTTTGTCTTCAGCACTTGGAGGAGGCTGAAGGGTTGGGGGAGGCCTGGCCTGGGAGAGGACAGGAACTGGGGTTGGAAGCAGGGGTGCTCTGGGAAGCTGGAGGGTCAGGGCAAGACTTCAGAGCTCCTCTTTGGAGGTACCTCTCTGTTGCAGAAGTCTCACCTCCACCTAGAAGCCCCCCAAGGTTACCTGCAATGTGCCACGTATCAACCAGCTCCAGGCAGCCAAGAATCCAGCTGGAAGGGCGCAATGCCAGTCCCCCGCTTGGATGGGCAGCCTTCTCCTTCAAAGTAGGGGGGAGGAAGTCACCCCCAGAGTGGGACCGCCCTGTCCCTGCCCTCCTAGGGCCTCCCCCCAACCAGCGTGTTTGGGTGGACGAGTCCTGGTCCTCACACCATAAACACCAATTTGCAGGGCCCCGAGAGGCAAATGACTGTTTACTGTGTGCTCCAGAGACTCAAATAAAAAAGGGAGTGAGAGGGAGATGTGATTGAGGTGCTGGCTTAGAGCTAAACGTCAATTAGCACCTTCTGACTCGCTCCTGTCCCGGCTGCCAGGCGGGTGGTGGCGGCTCCCTGGCTGGGGCCCTCCCAGGGCTACCCCAGGGCCCTGGGCACCCTGCCTGGTCCTGGGACTGCAGGGACAGATTCTCAGATGCGTAGGAGGCCTCAGGGGCCTGGACCAGGGTGCTGGAGCCCTAGAAACCACGGCCCAAGTTCGTCTTCTCCGGAAGGCTTCCCAGGTGACCCAGAAGGCAGTGAAGGGGCTGCCATCTTTCAGCCCTCCAGGGCCAAGGTCACCGGACGAGGTGAGGGACAGGTCAGGTGGGAGGGTTATCTGTCAGTGGTGGGGACAGGGAGGAAGGAAATGGGGTGGCCATCCCTTCATAAACTCACACTGGGGAGGGCAGCCTCACCCAACAGGACTCAGTTTACCCGTTGGTGCCTATGAACAGAAGGGAGAGATGGGAGGGACACCATCCCGTCCTCCTCATCCGTGGACGGTGTCCTTGGAGGTCAGGTGCACACTGAGCATACTGGCTTGGGGAGCAGCACCTGGTTGGGGCCAGAGGCCAAGGGGCTTCCAAGAGGAAGGTGCTGACCACCAGGCAGAGATTCCAGAAGGCCCTGTCCTTGGGGTGGCATGAGGGTTTCAGGAAGGGAGATGGGGTTCCAACCGTGAAACAGATGGCAAGAGGGCTGAGCAGGTCAGGGAGAACCTCAGGCTTGGGGTGGGGGACAGTGGTGTAGCGGAGGGCAGAGGGAGTGGGGCTACTACCAGGCCAAAAGACCAGACCCTAAAACAGACTGTTTCTCATTCAGACCCCAGGTAAGAGTCCCATCACTCAGACCAGATTCCAGGGCAGAATCATGATATCCAGATCAAACCCCAGGGCAGGGCTGTGCCCCCTAGGCCAGACCCCATAACAGAGTCATGTCTCCAGACCAGACCTCAGGCAGAGTCATATCCTCAGATCAGATCAGATCCCAGAGCAGGGTCATGATCCCCAGACCAGGCTCAGGACAGAGTCATGATCCTCAGACCAGACCCCAGGACGGGGTCATGTCCCTATACTAGACCCCAGGGCAGACTCATGTCCCCAGACCGGACCCCAGAATAGACTCATGATCCCCAGATCAGATCCCAGGAGAGAGTCATGTCCCCAGACTGGACCCTGGGCAGAATCACAATCCTCAGACCAGACCCCAGGGCAGGGCTCTGTTTCCCAGGACAGACCCTAGGACAGAGTCATGTTCCCAGACCAGACCACATGGTAGGACTGTGGCCCCTAGACAAGGGGCAAAGACCCAGCCAGTGGGGTCTTGAAGCCCGTCCAGCCCAGGCTCTGATGAGGGGCTGGGGGTCATCATCATGCAGGGCCTAGGGACAGGGTATGTGTTTGGGGGGAAAGTGTGGGCTTAGCCCTTGACTCCAGGCTTGGGGACCCAGAGCTGGCCCTGCACCTGCTGTTCTGGGAGGTCCCTAACCCTGGGAAATTCTGGTCCTGCATAGGACAAGGAGCCAAAGGGAGGAAACTGAGGCCCCAGGACCCAGAAAATGGGAGTCTGGGGGAGGGAGAGCTGGTGGGGCTTCAGAGGGGGGGCTAGCCACACCCCTTCCAGGACTTCAAAGCTGCTGTTCTGGGAGTGTGAGATTTGCAGGGGACTGAGCCAAGGGGGGGCCTGGTGGGGTGAGGCCCCACGACCTCCGGGCCTTTAATATGGTTATTCCTCTCCTGTGTCAACTACCTGCGAACAGGCCCACCGGGGCCCATTTCCTCCTTCTCAGGGGCAGCAGGAGGGGCTGTAAACTCCCTGGAGAGGCGAGGGGCCTGGCCAGGCGGTCCTGCTCTGCCCTCTGAGTGGGGGGCTGGGACAAGCTGTAGAGGGGGTCTGGATGGGGTATCCCACAGCAGCAAAAGCCTGGAGCAGAGAAGCCCTAGGGAGAGCCCACTCTTGCTCCAGAGGGAAACTGAGGCCAGCTAGCAGAGTGGAGGGTTTGGGCTCCTCAATCGCTTGGGCCCTTTCCAGCCCCCCAAACCATACAGCAGGCTGGCCCATGGCCCCATCCTGGCCTCCCCTCTGGTGGCATTCTGCCCCTCTCCGTCCTGCAGCTGTGGACAGCTGAGACCATCTCCACAGTGGCCTTGCTCCCAGACCCTCAGGGGGCTCATGCCTGGCACCTGGAGGCCAGAGCCTGCCCAGGTCTGTCACATGCTGTGTGTCCTCAGACAAGCTCCTGGCCTCTCTGGGCCCCTGGGGGACAGAACCTGGATGCCGGGGGTTTGCTGTCCTGTGACACAGAGGTATGGGGCCAGACAGGCTGAATGCACCTCTCGTCAGCCCCCCCAGGGTGGCACACCTGCTATCCCTCTGTCTGTCCTCCCTTGTGGCCTCCCAACCCACTCACCTGTCTAACCCTTTCATCTGTGGCTCCCTCGGCACCTGGGTCTCAGCGGTCTAAGCAGGTGCCAATTAGGGTGGCTCCTGCCTGGGCCTTGACTCAGAGGTGCTCGAGGCCGCAATGTGTGCCATGGACGGAGCCCAAGGGTGGAGTCGGACACCTGTCCCCCTACCCCCCTTCCAGGGCCTGACCCTGGGCAGTGTCCTGTCCAACTTTGCAGCCCAGGCTGGCCTGCAGGCTGCGCTTGAATCTCCCCCAGGGCACTTGGCCAGGAGACTGGGTGCCTGGTGCTCCTGCCCCGGCCATGGCTCCTGCTCTAAGCATCTGCCCACAGCCCACCTGGTCTAGCAGTCCCCTGGGACCCCAGTGCAGAGTCCCCAGCACAGGGGGCGGCCCAGCCAGGAACGGGCTTGGTGGGAGAGCACCCAGCATGAGGCCATGGCCTTGGGGTCCGATGTGAGAGGGTCAGCCATGATTTGGGGTGTGATGGGAGTGGTACTGGAGTCCAGGGCCCAGGGTCTGTGTCCCGTTCTACTGCCCCACTGGGCCCCATCCTGCTCTGTCTTCAGTGGCTGGGAGACACCAAGGAGGAAGACCAGTGTGGGTAGGAGTGGGTGAAGGAGAAGCCTGGACTGTCCCAAGGAGCAAGGCCAAAACCATCCCCACCCCAGACCTGCATTTGCCTTCCTGGTCCCTCAGTGCAGACCTACTCCACACCCTCTCATGGCTCTCCCAGCACAGGCCTCTTTTGGATTGCATATCCGTGTCCCCTCTAGGTCTGCGCTTCTTGTCCAGGGTCCTCTCCCTGCCCTGGGTCTGTGCCCCCTTGTCTAGGACCTCCTCCCTTCCCTGGGTCTGTGAACTCTTATCCCCTGTCCAGGACCCCCTCCATTCCCTGCATCCATGTCCCCTATCCAGGATCCCCTTCCTTCCCTGGGCCTTTGTCCCCCGTCCAGGACCCCTGTCCAGCCAGCTGTGGCTGTCTGTCTGCAGAGGGTGACTCTTCCTCCCTGTGCTCTTTGAGAAGCCTTGGGGCCCTGACTCCCATTGCCAGCTGCCTGCACTGGGTTTCTCTCGCTCTGCCCTGGTGAGACCTTCTCCTGCCTGTCCCTGGCCCACTCCCTTCCAGCAAATGGCCCCTGCAGGGTGGGGGCTGGGCCTTCAGCCCTCAGCGTCCTGGTCATCTTCCTCCCCTCCCCCATGGAGCCCAGCCTGTCCCCCCCACCCCTGACTCCTCAGCCCTCTCCCTCTCTGTAGGTTGGTCTGAGTGGATATCAGGGCAGGGCACAGAGCTGGGGCACTGAAGGGCAGAGAGAAGAGCAGGGACCCTGAACCTGGCTTGGAGAGTGACGGTGCGGCCTCAGTTTCCAGAGGCTGCAGTCAACCCTGTACACTCCACATACCCCTGAATCAACATGGAGGGGCCGTGGGAGACTTCAGCCAGCAGGGCACCTTGCTTGTCCTGGGGGCTCTCCCTGCCCAGCCAAGAAAGGCAGGTAGGGGGCTCCCAAAGGCAGGGCTAGCCCATCCCCACCCTGAGGTCCTGAGCATGGTGCCCACCATACATTTAGAGGCTGCCGAGCCCTGCCAAGCCTTGCACACTAGTTATGCCCTGCCACAGAGGGAAGGCCAGGCAACCGGGCTTGGCTCTGACCCCAGGCCTGAGCTGGATGAGAACAGGGAGGAAACCCTGTGACATCCTGGCCTCTCGTGGTGGCTCTCTCCCAGTAAGGGATGTCCCTGTGGCCTTCATGCTGGATTCCACCACATGAGCTATGACTTCTATTGGCCTTGGTCAGAGGAGGCCAGGCCCAGAAGAGCCCCCTGAGACCTAGGCTCTGTCTGCACTGGCCAGCCCTGGGTTGAGGGGCTGTGTCTTACCTCCCAGCCAGGCCAGGCTCTTGGAAAACCCTGGGCAGGACCACAAGGGGGACCCCATCTCTTTCCCTGGTGACCCTCCCCCTTCCCCTGGACTTCTGGCCTCTGCGGGCCATAGCAGAGGCCCCGGGGGTCCTCCTGTCTTGGCCCATGGACATCTCCCCTCCCAGAGGGCCACCACCCATCCAGCCCCTGCACCTCACCAACCCCCTGCCAAAAATCCAGTACAATCCAGTCTCGTTTCATAGTTTCTTCTTTGTTTGTTTTTTACTTTCTCCCCAATTGTTTGTAACTCACAAGCTATGACTGCAATGATTTCTTTCATAGAAAGAAAAGGAAAACAACAACAACACAGCTGTTTGTCTTGCTCCAGTGTATGGTGGCTGTAGCAGCATTGGAAATAACATTAAAATCACAAATGCAGAATTCCAGGCCGAGGGAGGTGGTGTCCCCAGAGGTGTGCAGGTCATGGTGCCGCACCGTTTGCTCCCCCTGCCTGGGCGAGGGCCCTCCAGCCGGGGCTGGGAGACATTTCACAGTGGCAGAGGCTGGGGGAGCAGAGGTCTCTGCCTGGCAGCCCCCCGGGGGAGGTCCCTCCGCCTACTGTTCCCAGGCAGGGTGGATGAGTCAGAAGGAGAGGAGCCACCAGCCAGAGGCTCCTGGACACCACAGCCACAGCAGCAGGCCGGGGGGGGGGGGTCAGTCCTGGCCATAGGGGGTGGGATGGTGACCACCCCTCTGGGGACTGAGGGGCCTTCGCCCGCAGCATGGGTGTGGACTCACCCTCCCAACCGTCCCCAACAACCCAACCCAAATCGAAGTGAGCCTCTGAGGCAGGGGAAGGGCAGGCCAGGCGGTGAGACTTTCCATCAGAGGCAATGTAGAGATCTGGGCTGGTCAAGCCGAGGGTGGGGCCTGGGGGGTGCTGCGCCACAGGAAGAGGGCCCAGGGGTCCGAGGCCAGGGCACACAGCAGCAGGGGCAGGGCCAGGCCTCTGGGTCCAGGCCCCTCTGCGGCTAGGCCCCACGTGCTTTCCCCAGGCAGGACTGGTTCAATCCCGTCCAGGTTCCTGGGGCTGGGCGGGGTGACGGCTGTCTGGTTGGGCTTCTGGTTGGGGCTCCGGCAGATGCCCGGCTGACGGAGGGGTGCCACAAGGCCTCCAGACCCCTTAACTGTCCCGGAGCACCCGACTTGGAGGTTGGATCACAGGGCCCAGAAGAAGGGCTGGGAGGAGATAGGCCAGCCTGCCGGGTCTCTGCTCCGCGCAGGCCAAGTGGCTTGAAATCTCACAGGTGTGCTGGTGGGGAGGAGGACGGCCGCTGGGCACTCCGCCCCGAGATGACCCCTCCCCACGCGGAAGCCCCACCCACGGAACCCCGCCCCCCCACCCAGAAGCCCCGCATCCGTGTAGAACCCCAGGGCCCTACCACAGGGGACTCTCCTCCCTTACAGGAGTACCAGTCCTGGAACCCCGCCCCCAGGGAGAAGCCCCGCCCCATTCAAGGAAGAAACCAGAACCAGTCTAAGGACATGGTCCCCATACAGTTACTCCTCCCGCCACGCCCGCCCTACTAGGGAGGAGCCCACCCCTATCCAGGAACCCCACCCGGAGGCCCGCCCCCAGAGAGGAGCCCCGCCCCATCGAGGAAGAAATCAGCGCTTTCAGGGCGGACCCCGCCCCCATCCGGGTGCCCCACTTGGGGGCCCCGCCCGTGTCAGGAGGACCCCCGCCCCCTTCCAGGGAGGATTCCCGCCCCTGTCCCGGGAGGAGACCCTACCCCGTCCAGGACCCCAGCTGGGGACTCGCTCCCGTCCTGGGAGGAGCCCTGCCCCTGTCCAGGACCCCAGCTGGGGACCCCTGTCCCTGTCCCGTAGGAGCCTCTAACCCGTCCAGGACCCTAGCTAGAGACCCCGCCCTCATCCCGGGAGGAGCCCTGTCCCCGCCCAGGACTCCAGCTGCGCCCCCCGCCGCCTTCGGGACAGCCCCGCGCCGGGCGCACTACTTGCATGTGTGCACGTCGTAGACGCGCGCGCACTCCTGGCAGCTCACGTAGCAGCACCAGTGGAAGACGCAGTGGCACTTCTCGCGGCGCCGTTCGGTGCGCGCGTTGTGGCCTCGGCCGCAGCACAGCAGGTCGCAGCCATCGATGCCATGCGAGCTCACGTTGCACGTGCGGTCGCGCGTGCCAAACGAGCCGGTCTCGGGGTTGGGTTCGCAGAAGTTGGGCGAGGCCTCGTAGTACACCAGATCGCGCTCCGTGGGCACCTTGAAGTAGGTGTAGCGCGGCCGCAGGGTTTCCACCCAGCCGCGCGACTCGCGGTGCTTCTCCACGACCATCTCCGAGGCGCTGTCGTACTTGTCCTTGAGGAAGTCGCCGATGGCACGGAAGTCGGGCTGCGACCACCAGCAGGTCTTCACCTCACAGCTGCCCGACAGCCCGTGGCACTTGCACTTGAGATGCATGTGGCTGGCGATGGCCTGCAGGAGCGTGCCGGGGGGCGTCAGGGCGGGCCCCACGCACCCCCCTCTCTGGCTCTCACCATCCGTGCAGGGGCCTGCTCCCCAGGGGTGCGCTCCCTGCCTGCACCGTCCCAGCCCCCACCCCATGTGCTCCTGGCAAGCCCAAGGCAACCTGTCTCCTCCATAAAGGCCCTTCGCGGGTTCCCGGTGCCGCCTCTTCTCTGTGGTGCAGGTGCTCTTGTGGGTTTGCACCCTGGCTGACCCCAGATTCCTGGAGGGCAGGGCCTGGGAGCCTCCCCTGTCTCCTGGCTGGGTCTATACAGGCAGCCTGTACGACTGCGTGAAGGAAGGAAGGGACAGTGACAGTAACTGATGGTCTGGTCTGGGCATGCAGGAGGGTGGACATTAATGCTGACTGGGAGAGCCTGACACCACAGCCCAGAGGACATGTACCTGGTGGCAAGGCCAGGGGCTGACCAGTACCTGAGCATGACTAATGGGAGTGGCTTGAGCAGCCCACATTCAGGGTCTGGGAAGCTGGGTTTATGGGGCTGGACGGGAATTCCAAGAGGAGGCAGGTAGTGTGGAGGGACGAGGTTGGGGGACTCTGGGGCCCTGAGGGCCAACAGCTGAGGGATACATTTTTTCCCTTTTCTATTGGAGGGAAGGGGTGGGGTTGGGGGAGAAGGGGTGTGTAACTCAAACCTACCTGTCCACCGTTGCTTGGACCACTGTGGTGGATGCCTGCCACCCATGAGCCCTGGAGATCCTCAGGCAAGAGGATGTAAACTACTTCCTTCACCAGTTCAATAGTGATGGTGATCACTACTGCAATGATACCATGATGGTTGGTAGATCCGCCTTGATAAAATTTAATGTTAAAGCTAATACCACCCGTTTCCTCCTTCATTGTGGCTACAGGGAAGTGTACAGCCAAGTGCGTGAGTCCCATTATACTCCTGTTGGCCGGTGTACAGTGGGCTCTACATCCAAACCCTGCCTCTCTCCTGTTTCTTTTACGTGTCCCTCTCATACTGGCCCTTTCTGGGCGTCAGTACTATCTGGCATCCCTTCCCCCAGTTCATTTCCATCTCATATCTATGTTCTTCTCTTCTTCTTCTCTTCTCCAGAGGACAGACCTCTTCGGTGTCTTCAGGTCGACTTTTATCAAAATTATATATGCTTATACCTTGAGGAGTCCAAGAGTCTCTGAGACTCGCTCCCACACCCACTTGTGCACAGCACCTTCCTGACCAGCCAAGGCAACACCGTGCCTCTTGCATGTCCAATGGAATGTTTGTCTGGCTCCTTCTTGAGCATTGGGGGCTCCAGCAATGTGTCCCCTCTCACCATGGAGGGTGGGAAGTCAGCTCCTCACCATCACCCCACTGCTCCAGCATACAACTGCCCAGCCCCCTCCACCCTAAAGTGGAAGCATAATCCAGCTAGAGTGATATCCAGGACTGGCGGTATTGGGACCGTGTTAAAGTCATACCCAGCCAAACCCCACGACAGGGTAGGATTCCTTTCTTTTTCTACAGAATTTTATTGTTGCTGTTTTTTACATACTTATTACAGATTCAGACTCAAACCCTCCCTAAATCATCTGAATATCCTCTTTGAGATGTTCAAACATGCGGCATATACTGTGATTTCAGCTTCTTGGAGATAAATTTTTCAGAGGCTATCTGGTAGATTTTGTGATGTGTGCATGCCCAAACATGCTGCATATTCTGTGATTTCAGCTTCTTCAAGACATCTTTTTCAGAGGCTATCTGGTAGATTTTGTGAAATGTGCATGCCTGAAAACACATCTTTTCTATGTAAAAAGTGGACAAGATGGTTGAGCTGGGTATAAAATTCTTGGCTGAGAATCTTATTTTCTTTAGGACTCTGGAAGCATGGCTCCATCTTTCTTCCAGCCTCCATTGCTATTCTTGGGAGCTTGAATGCCACTTTGATTCCTGATCCTTTCCATGAAACCCGCAGCATAGAGGGCTTCCCTGTGAATTTCAAGGTGTGATAGGTCTTGATATGGGTCTCTTCTCTCACGTGCCAGGGTCACTTACTGGATCTGTTTGGTCTGAAACTTGTGATTCTCAGTCCTGGGAATGTTCCTGCCTTCTTTGCCAACATTCTCTTCTTCATGTTCATCATTGTCTCTCTTGGACAGATCCTCCTTGTTTTCCATTCTTTTCCTATTTTCCATCTCTTTGTCTTTTTCCTTCTGTTCCATGGACTCGTGTCTCAAGTATCTGCCAACCTTTGTGTGGGGAGTTTGGTTTCTGCTATTCTACTTTTATATACAGCAGCTTTCTTTTTCTCTTAATAACATTTTCTTTTAATTTAACACCCTATTTCATTTTTATGGAAAGAGTATTTTATCTCTCTGGGGATAGTGGCAGTTTTAATTTTCTTTCCCTTTTTTCAATCATTTAAAAAACATTTAAGTAATCTCTGTGCCCAGTGCAAAGCTCAAACTAATGACCCTGAGTCACACACTGTACAGCTGAACCAGCCAGGCACCTGGAGTAGTGGCAGTATTTGAAGTTTTCATCTCTCCTTACAGTGTCTCTTTCTCACAAGTTCTGTTTTCATTTGTTTTGGTCTTCACTTTTGTGGTTGTGAGCGGCTTTCCTCAGATGTCCTGGGATCCTTGGCTGGCTGCTCATATTTAAAAGGAGAACACTACACATCCTGTTGGGGGCTCATGTGCTTGGTGGGGGCTTATCAGCATAGGCCCTCATTGTAGAGTGACCTGGCCACTTTACTTCATGGGGGAACCCCAGGTCAGTTCATTTGAGTCTCTTCTTGGGTTGATCCAATCCCCAGGGGAGAGGGTCATCAAGATTCACTGTGGGATACAGAGACTAGGAAGAGAAAGATGTGTGTAGATGGAGACAACTTTCTCTCAGGAAACCTTACCTTCCCCAGGCTGTCCTTGGTGTCCCTCGGTCCAGACACACTGTGATTTGCCCTTCCTGGAGAACAGACCTCCAGACTTCCACCATGGTAAAGGGTAGGGACTTTTCCTGGTTGCAAGGAGTTGGACAGAAGATCTGGTGGGTTATAAACTGCTTTTAAAGTGGATTATCAGCCCATCTTCCCATGTTTAGCCCCATTATTGATCTCTAATTTTCAAGATACCTGATACTAGTAAATCCTGGGTTGGTTCTCAGAGTTCTCCTCTACTGGTTTAAGATTCTACTTTCTCCTAAGACCCAAGTATTCATGGATTAGTTTATTAGTCTGAAAACTTTTGCTGCCACGTTAGCCCCTGGTTTCCATTGTCAGGTGTGATTTTGTTCTTATGTGTTGTAATATTCATTTGCTGTCATTTTAGTTGAGTTTCAGGGGTGCAGAGGGATGCTTCTGTTTTGGGATTCCTCATAGACCCTTCAGTCCTACAATGGCCATGTGATTCCTTCCCAAGTACATTCTATGACTTACAGTTTCTGGTTCCCTGCTGAGACATTCAGACTTGCAGTTTGGCTTTGTAAACTTAAGGAAGCATATTTCTTTGTTTACCATCTGCATCTCCTAATTCCAGTATCTGGAGTCCCTGTGGACTTGTCCCTGTGGGTTTTGCCAATGATCACTCATTGTATCAGTAGCTCATGTGACAGGCTATCCTTCTTGATTATGTGCTGAATGCTGTGTTTAAGAAATTAGTCGTAGAAACATTTTTTTGACTTGAAAAAGGCGATCCTCCTCCAAAGAGGATTTGCCTGCCTTTTCCAGGTGTGTGGAAAACCCAGCAATTGGGGTACACCATAATCTGCTCTCAGATACTGAGATTTTTTGAGCCTGCACATGTGAGCAAGGGCTGGTCTCCTTCTGGTTTTCCTTTACTCCCCAGGGTCCCAGCCTAAACTGAGGCATGGTTTCCTAGAGATAGCACTCTTGGTGGGGCTGTTGGCTCTGGGAGGGTTAGGGTTAGGGTTAGTATATATGCTGTAAATGCAAAACTGGACAGAAGTTCACCAGTTGCCAGCCATTGAACACCTGCTCCCCAGAAACTCCCATCGTGTTCTCTTCCAGCTGCATGGAGTCCCCTGTTCAGCCTCTGACACCCTTATACCCGTCCTTTTATGAACCCAAGTACTTTACTTCCATGTGGTCCACATTATTGCTACATGTTTCTTTCATTGTGAGAGATTTTTGGTCCTGTTTGGGAAACCGTTGCCTACTCCAAGTTCACAGAAATGTTCCCCTATGCTTTCTTCCTACCATGTTTCTTTGTTGGCTTTACCTTTGCCACCTGGGTTCATAATTGACCTTATATATGGTGTGAGGTAGGGGTTAAGGGTTTTTTTTTTTTTTTTTTTTTTTTTTTTTTCTTTCATTCCTACATACGGTGATCCAATGGGCCAGCACCCTTCACTGAAGACCCTATTTCTTGTCAGCACTGCACTGTCTTCCCCGGGATAAGTCAGGTGACAGGCAGCCCATGCTTTTAACAGGACACATCCCACATTGCGTCCTGTATTTGTCCTGTTTCTGACGGAAAGATGAGTCAGTCACCTCATCTTTTGTTGCTGGCAGTCAAACATCGCAGTCCCCTGCAGTCCTGGGTTCTAAGGCCAGCCCCTCATTGTACTGCTGAATCTGCTTGGGCTCTCTGGGCTCCACCAAGTGCTCAGGGCTCCATCGGCTCCCCGTGACCTTCAGATGCCATCCTTCCTGCTGGGCCCCATGTTTCTTCTTCCTCTGCTCTCTTCTTGCTGTTCTACCAGATGACCTCACTCACAGGCAAGCACTGGGGCTGCCCCAAGGCTCCTGGCTTCCCTCCACCTAGAGAACTGTGTTCCTTTGCATACACTGTTTTCAGCACCACTGCCGACAGAAGGCTTTTTCTTGAGATGCCAGCCTGGGGTGTGGCCCCTCTGAGGTGCCCACGTCACTTTGTGTGTGCCCTTCCTTATCACACAATGTCCCACGCAGTGCCGTATGGACCTCGCTGTCTTTCTCCTGGGACATGCAGGCACTCCTGCAGGGCAGGCCTTGAGCCCACCACCCTGCCACCTTGTGGGACTACCCTCGACCCTGGTGCAGCAGCTGGACTGGGCCATTTCACACAGCCCTGGCACAGGGGAGCAGCTCCCTAGCCTGGCCACCACCAACAGCCCTCCCTTCAGGGGACCAGGGCACATGTCCAGCTCAGAGAGCTTCTGGCTCCCCAGGACCTCAGGAATGTTGTCAGAGGGTGCATCCCCAGACCCCATTGTGTCTGTGCCCCTGCAGGATGCACAGGGCCTGGACGGATGACCCCTCTGCACCCGAGAACATGCAGGCCAGGAGCCCCAGGACACTGCCCCACTCCACACACCCCCAGAACCCGCCAGGAGCTGCCATTGTACCTGGCGGCCAGCCTCGTTGTTGTGACGGTTCATCGCGGAGCGGGCGTCTGGCCGGTTCTCCCGCGCATCGGCAAACTCCCGAGACACCATGCCGCCAAATTCGATGTCCTCACTGCAGCCGCCCCACTTCCAGCCCTCGCCCGGCAAGCCCTGGTGCCGGCTGCTGCAGCCACAGATGGCCGCCGAGCCCTCAGCGCATGAGCGCGTCACAGCGAAGGCCACGCCGGCAGAGGCGATGGCGTGCACAAAGGCAGATTCCCGCGTGGCTGTGGAGAGAGGCGACCGGGTTGGCAGGCCCAGCAGGGGTTGGGTGCTAGAGCCTGGCCCGTGGCGCCGTGGCCTCTTGCTGGGCTGGGCCTGGGCCCCCGGGGTGGGCGTGCATCCTGAACTCACAGTCACCGAGTGGCCAGGCAGGTCTGCCCTTGGTGCAGAACACCCGTGGAGGAGGACGAGTATCAGGAGAAAGTACCCGGGGGCCAGCCAGCCCAGGAGTCCAGGAGCAGTGCTGGACAGCCCTCCCTGAGACTCCGGCCATCTGCGGCCAGCTCCCAGCCAGTGCTGGCCAGGATGTGCAGGATCTGAGCCCTGAGCACTGCTGGGGGCAAAGGGACTGGGGCTGCGCCTTGGACAGTGTGTGACCTCCTTTTACAAATGGACGTCTCCCCTGTGGCCAGGCCATGCGGCTAGGTATGTACCCGGGAGGACACCCAGGTGCTCGCGGGGCCCAGGAAGCAAATGGCACAGCCCCAGTGGGGAGGCTTCAAAATATCTCTCTGCAGGTCAATGAGTAGAGATCTGTGGCCTGGAAAAAGTCCATCCTGGGGATGTGATGTGCAATCCCCCAATCGAGGGGGACTTCTGGGGACCTCTGCTAACATATCTGTCTCACATGTTTGGAAGCTGCTGAGAGAATGGGGCTTCAGAACTCCCACCCCAAGACTGGCAACGGGAACCCTGCGGGGGGATGGATATCAACTAGACAGTGGTGACCATTGTGCAATGCCCACATGTACCAGACCCTCGCGTTGTGCACCGGGAACTGAGCGTCTTGGGTCAGCAGTAGTGCACTGCCAAAAGGAAACTGGAATTCGGCCCAGCAGGGACAGAATACGGAGCATGGTAGATACAACCAGTAAACCTCCTCCTTGGACCCCAGCAGTGCAGAGTGCATCTGACCCAGATGTCCAAGCCCAAAGCGTCTGGCAGCCTAATGGCCTGTTTGGGTGGCAGCTCTGGCCCATACACTGTGCACTGTGCCTCTTGTTCTGTCTGCACACCTTCCCCTTCTTCATCCCAGCTCCAGGAATGGCCACCTCTTCTGGGACCTGCTCCAGATCGGTGGCCTCCACAGCACTCAGTGCCCTGTACCAGCCCCCTGCGCCCAGCCCTAGAAATGCTGAAGGCCTCAGCATCCAGGTTCCTGCAGACCCCAGGGGCTGGTCTGGAGGCTACCCAGGCCCCCAGAGGCAGGGGGAAACTGAGGCTGGGGAAGTGGTTTTGCAGAAGAGCAGTGGAGAAGGGCTGGAGCTCGGGAAGGAACTGGTGAGGTGGGCCAGGAGCGGACAGAGGCATGTGAGGGGCATTGAGGGAGGCCTGGAAGCACAGAGCATGTGGCGGCTCTGCAGAGGCTGGACCCCAGCCAGGCCTCCTCAGACTCTGTGAGTGCACTGCACCTGTGGGTCTGTACAAGCCTTCCATGCTGGGCATGGGGTGGGTGACCTGCATGTCCCCAGATTCCTCCTAGGCAGCAGCTGGGACAGTGCTGGGGCACCCAGTGGCTCCTGACACAGAGTGCAGCTGCCTCCCCATCCACATCCTTGCCTGAGAACTTCTTTTTTGGGACGGGGATGAGTGGGTGGGCTTTCTCCTGGGGAGGGAAGAGAGGCTGTGAGGAGTGGCTGTGGGCTCTTCCCCATGCCTCCTCAAGCTTGCGAGCTCCAAAGCCAAGGCAGGCAGAGGAAGGGGAGTATCGAGACGGGCTCCAGCCAGTAGCATATACACACTCAGACTCACTCAACAACCAACACACCTGTCACCAAAAAGCGCACATTTACCATCCCGTGCCTCCCCCCACCACCCCCGCTCCCCTCAGGCCTTCCCTGAGTCCAGCCCTCAGCATCTGTCCCTGCACCATCAGAGGCTCCTGGAGGGAACCCAGAGCCCTAGCCTGCAGCTTCCCCCACCCATGTGTCTGCACACACACACAGTCACAAATACTCATGCACAGACAGGTGCACATATATGAACACACATGCACACACCAACACACACGCACACCACACACACTCATAGGCAGGTGCATGTGTGCAAACATGCGTGCACAGGTATGTGTACACACAGGCTGAGGGCACAGCCCTTTGCTTCATGACCACCTAGCCCTGCCTGGGCCCCTCTGAGTTCTTGGGGTTATGTCCTTGCTTGACCTGCACACAGGCCTGTCCCACCTGCTGCCCTCCCAGCTCTGGCAGCTGCTCCCTGTCCTCCAGCCACACTCAGCCCCTGTCCTCCCCTTAGGCAATTTGCAGCTGCTCCTCTGTTCATGTGCACCTGCCATTTCCCCTGTCTCCTCCTCAGGCTGGGGTCCAGGCCCTGGCATCTGGGTGTGGTCAGTGCCTGGCCCGGGGAGTTCTTGCCTCTGTCCACTCCCGATTTGTCCCCTCCCCAGCCTGGAAGCTCCCTGAGGCGGGGACTGTGTCTTGTTCATCTTTCATTTCCAGTGGCCCTGGGCTGGGACAGGATCTGCAGGATCTGAGCCCATGGGGCTGGCTCTCCACCCTTCCCCACTCAGCAGCCTTCACTGCCCCCTTTCTCAGAGGCCAGCCACTCCCCCAGACGCTGGACGCCCTTGCCTCACTTTGCTTCGGTCACACAACCCGTCAGTTCTCAGGCAGGCATGGTCTAAGGCCTCCATGAATAAATGCCAGTGTGCCCTGAACACGGAGCCTTGTCCTTCTGTCCCGCCCTCCCGCAGAGCCCACCTTTATTTTGTCTTCCCAAGAGAATGTTCTTCTCCAGGTGGGCTTGGCTCCTTGCTTGCTCACCCTGCTAGAGTCCCGGCCTACAGCCTCCCCTACACTCTGTGCAGGGCCCTGCAGTCTCCTGGGGAAGACTGGCATGTCCTGAGCATGGCTGGAACCCAGTACCCACACCAGTGCCTTTCTCCCTGAAACCTCGGGCTGCGCCAAGCTGGCTGGGGCCCCTGATGGCCCTTCTTCAGGCCCTAAGTGCCTGATCCCAGCCCAGGGAGCTAGAAGCACTCCTACTGGAGGAGGCTGCCTCTGCCTCTGCCCGCTTTCCCTCTTCTGAGATAAGGGGAGAGCCAGTGAGCCTGCGGCCTTGCTCCTTCCCCGAACAAGGGCTTGGCTGCTTATCAGGCTCAGGCAGACAGGCCAGGGTGCTAGACACATTCGAGGGGAAGGGCGTGCTTGGGGTGGAGTGGAGGGGGGGGGCCTGAACTTGGAGGAAGCAGAACTTGGTCCTGCCCTGCTCTGTCACCAGCTGGCTGTGTGACCCTGCCCAGGCCTCCCTCCCCCTCAGGCCTCCATTTCCCCTTCTGCCCAGAGAGGAAAGGGCTCATCACACACGGAGTCCCAAAGGCCGAGAACACCTTGTCACCTGCCTTCACCTTGCTCCAAAGGAAAAGAACCCTCTGAGGAGAGGCCACAGGACCCATGGCCAAAAAAGTGTGCGGCAGTTTGTTCTGGCAAAGGAAGTCTGTTTTCAATGGGGCACGCAGCCTCCACACAGGTTGGGAAGGCTGTGTCCTGGTGTGGCAGACACCTGGCCTGCCCTACCTTGCTGGAGGGGTCAGGGCTGTGGACACCCCAGGGGGAAGGCGGTGGATACCAACTGGCCTTGAGCAGATGCTCCAGGGACACCCATGGAGGCCCTCTCACCAAAGATTCAGGAAACATCAGGCAAACCCAAAAAGCCTGACCAAGCTCCTCCTAGTCTCGAAGGCACGAGAGGCATGGGCCAGGTGGACCTAGGACAGGATCCCAGACAGGTGGTAAGACGGGTGAATCTGGGCAAAGTCCAGAGTTCACACTGGCAGATCTTTGTTCTGATGAATGCGGCTGCATCTGGGGCTTGTCAGCCCTGGGAGTGGGGAGTGGGAGAGGAGATGGACTCGGCACCGTGCCTGCGATGTTTCTGTATGTCTACAGTTCTTGCAAAATACAACATGGAAGTACATGCTAGGGTCATGCAGAAGGAAGACCCCCAGTGTGTCCAGGTGATACCCCACAGTAGTGGGGCTTCTGATGTAGGGGTCTCTGGCAGCCTTCCTATGAGCAGGAATCACAGGGCATGCCAGAACACGTGTGGGTTGTGTGTATGTGCGCGCGCGCGCGCGCTTGGGTGGAGAACCCACAGCTTTTATGGGATTTCCACAGGGGGCTGAGATAAGAAGGTCATGATCTGACTGGCTGGGGCAGCCTCAGGCTTTGGAGGAGGTGGGACAGGGCTCCCCTGAGGCCGTGGTTGGGGAGGGCACAGTGGGGACTCAGACCAGGGTCTGGAGCCCTGGCAGCCGCCCCAGTCACAGCAAAGCTCTTAGCCACCGACACCAGCTTTGTCAGAGGTTTCTGCTTCTATTTATACAACAGAGGCATCCAGGGAGTGGGAGAGGAGCCCTGACACTGTGGGAAGGGAATCACATCTTTGAAATGAGATTGTAAACACCCGTCGAGGTCACGGCAATGGACTCCAGCAGGTCAAGAGAGGAGGAGAGCACATGGGTGCCTGGGATAGAGTCAGCCAGAGCCCTTGGAGGTGCTCAGGACTGCCCTGCTGGCTCCAGGACATGTCTTCACACCTGTGAGATGGGCTTTGTCTCCCTGGGTCTCTGAACTCCAACTAGACCGATCTTGTCTCCAGACTTGGATGTCACAGGCTGGTCAAGTAACCGAGCTCACTGGAGGACTGAACTAGGACTGCCAAGGGTTGTCACTTTTCTCTGAGAGGAAGACACATGGAAAATGACTGTCACAATTTTGTAATTGAGGTTGGGGTTGGGAAAAGAAAGAAGAAAGGGAACTGGGTGACAAAGTCGTTTTGTGAGGTAAGCATCCTCCTTGGGGAAAGCCATCTTTGCCAGAAACTTGACATGGTTTCATTACCAACTATTTATTGAGATCCTGCAAAGTATCAATGATCTATCCCTTCTTCCATTCATCTACCATCTTCCCATTTATCTTTCCATCCAACCATCCACCAATGATCTATCCATCTACCATCTATTTATCATCTATCCATCCACCATCTCCCCACACACCCATCCAGGCATTCACCCATTCATCCATCTGTCCAACCATCCACCAATAATTTGTCCATCCACCTTCCATTTACCTATTCACCATCCATCCATCCACCATCCATTTATCCACTCACCATCCATTCATCTATCCATCAAACCATCCATTCATCCATTTGTCCATCTATTCATTTGTCTATCCACCATCCATTTATCCATCCACCATCCTTCCACCCTTCCACCCATCCACCCATCCACATCCATTTATGCATCCACCCACCCATCCAT
>NC_081568.1:156213944-156242785 GCF_022355385.1 Mustela nigripes | reverse complement strand
TCCACCCATCATCCATCCACCTACCATCTACCCATTCTTCCACCCATTCATCCATCCATCCTTCCAACCATCCATCCATCCATCCATCATCCATTTATCCACCCAACCATCTGTCCACCCATCCACCCACCCACCATCCATCCATCCATCCATCCATCCAGGATCTGAGAGTCTGGGCTCAGATCTAGGAATATGAGGTGGGTAAGATGTAACATATCCATTCTCAAGAACATAGGTAAGAAACCTGCAAGACAATGGATTGCTGCTCTATCTGATGGAGTTTCTAACAACTCAGGTTTTCAAAAGTTGAAGGAACTACCCATCCGACTGTCAATTACAGAGAATCTGGATGACCCACTCTCCAGTAGAAAGAATCCCTGTAGTGGAAATGAGGAGAGTGAACCAGGGGAATCCTGCCTCTAGCGAAAGAACTGCCTCCTTCCAGAACTTGAACTCTGCTGTTGTGCATCAGGTTATCAGTTTTGAGCTGTGTCAGGACATCTGCCTTATAATTCATGAGAGATAGAGTAGGGGAAATAATGATACACAATGAAGCTTCACAACCTGAACTTGGGCAGGATAGAATGGATGGATGGGTAGATGAATGGATTGGTGAGTGGCTGGCTGGCTAGCTGGGTGGCTGATTGGGTGGGTGGGGGCGTGGATGGGTATATAGATAGATGGATGTGTGGATGGGCAGATACATGGATGGATGGATGGTGGATCACACGTAGATGGGTGGATAGATGTATATATGTACGGATGGATGGGTAAGTGGATGGGTGAGTGGATGAATGGATCAATGGATGATGGATGGTGGATAGATGAATGTGTACATGAATGGATGGGTGTGTGGATGGGTGGATAGATGGGGGTATGGGCAGATGCAGGATAGATGGGTGGGGGGATAGATGGATGGATGGATGAATGGATAGATGATGGATGGTGGATAGGTGAACCTGTAGATGGGTGGATGGATGGACGGATGGATGGTGGATAGATGAACATGTAGATGGATGGATGGATGGGTGAGTGGGTGGGTGGATGGATGGATTGATCAGGGTAGAAGAGTGTGTCAATGGATGGATGGGTGAGTGGGTGGTGGGTAGGTGAGGATATATGGTGGATGGACGGTGGATGGATGGACGATGGATGGATGGATGGATGGGTGGGTGGGTGGATACATGGTAGATGGATGGATGAGTAAAGTCTGGGACAGCTGAGGGAATCCTGACTAGCGAGAATGGGGTGTCTGGCAGAGGGCAGGGAGAGCAGCCCCACAGTGTTCCATCCCAGCTAGTCTAGTGGAACCTTAGGCGTCACTTTGGCAGTAATTTTGCCTCTTGCCGAACTTGAAAATTAGAGGAATCTTAACAAATTCCTGTTTCCAGATTTGAGTTTCATGAGCTTGTCAAGTACCAGAGATCATTTGAGGAGTGAATTAGGATCACCAAGTGTTGTTACTTTTACTTTTTTTGTGGGAGAATAAGACATATAAAAAGAACTATCATAATTTCAGAAAAAAAAAACCATTTAACACACAAAAAAGATATATTTCCAGGGTACTTTGTGTTGAAGAAAGTTCATTTTTCACATTTCACCATGACATTGGCAATTGGCAACTGTTAATTGAGCACTGACTGTGTTCTTAGTGGACAGAAGCCTGCAGCTTCTGTTCTGGAGCTGACTGTCCTGCAGAGAGATCATCCAGGAGGCTGTTTCAGCCTGGACCAACAGGTCACCCTGCCTTGGGTCTGGCGCATCTTTATCACTGCTGAGAGAACTGACCCAGACAGGAAGATGGGCACTCCTCTCTGCCTAGCACTGCCATCGGTCCTGCAGGCCCCCTTAGCCCCAGCATGCTCAGAGTGGGTCAGTGGCTGACCCACAGCTGACCCACAGTAGTGAAGGCTGAGCCCAGACAGGGTCAGGGAGATGCTCCTGCACCCCCAACAAGGGGTCCTAAGACTCCACCAGGTATGTTTGGTGGCCTACCCTTCCTCTCCTGGGGGAGGACTGTGGGGTCCCACACTGGATGGGAAGGATGAGACTAAGGGGGTACTGGAGTGGCCTTTCTGAGAAACACGTGTGACCTCCAGCAGCAGAAGATCCTGGAAGGGGGCTGTGGTTTAGATATGACCACTGATCAAAGAGATGTAGTTCCTGGGTGGACCACTCTGAGAGCTCTGCAGAGAGGAGGGATAGGGGCTGTTCCATCAGCAGTCACCCCAGGCAGTGTATCACTGCATACAGAAGCTGGGCCCTGGGGCCACAGTTCTTGGAGAGACACCAATTTCTCCAAGGGGTCCCCAGGTGATTCTGATGCAACCCTGAGCTGAACCCCCAGGTTCTACTATAGCCCAGGGCACCATGACTGGCAGACCCACCCCCCCCCAGATGGAGGCCAGACCCAGGAGACCCCCAAATGGTACCCACCAGGAGAGAGGAGGGAACAAGGGGAGGGGGAGAAGCGTCTCTGATACAACCTCCTTAAGATGGGTGTATGAGGGTCGTAGAATAGAAAACTTTCACAAATCCCCCATCAGAGTGAGAAGGGGGGTTGATATGGGGAATCTCTGTCACTTTACCCATCAGAGGGACCTGGGGGGCTAAGATGGGGGATCTGATTCCCCTCCCATCAGAAGGACATCAGGGGATTAAAATGGGGGAGCTGACACCTCTCGCATCAGAAGGGAACTTCTTGCATCAGAAGAGCTGACACTTCTCGTATCAGAAGGACATAGAGTGATTATTATGGGGAGGTGAAATCTCCATATCAGTGGGGCATGGGAGCTATGTTGGGGGATCTCTGTCATTGCCTCCTTCCTGCTAGTGTCTGCAGACCATTTGTTGGCGCCTACCTGATGGCTGGCCTCTGGTTACCAGCCTTTAGGACTTGGGGGCCTGTCTCTAGTCAGCTGGTGGGAGGCAGAGACCTAGACCCGTGCTGGGTAAGGGGCAAGCTCCCCTGAGAGCTGCAGGTCCAGCCTACCAGAACTTTTCTTGGCTGACCAGTGGCTGCAAAAGGACTGTCCCTCCACTGATCTTGCCTCTGTAAGGCACCTTGGGACCCCCTGCTCAGTCTCACCTCTGGGCAGTCTGACCTTGGGGCAAGACTTACATGACACTGAGGCGACTGCAGCCTCAGGTCTGCAGAGGGTTGTCAAGGGCGGGGGTGGGGCACGCTCTCCTTCCTCTGTGGAGCCCCTTCTTCGGCCTCCATGGTTTTGCTGGGTAACCACAGGGCCCTGGCCAGGGCGGGGGTTTCCAGTCTGCAGCCCTTTCTTCCCCAGCACCTTGCAAGGAGGCTGGCTGGACATCCGGGATGTGGCTGCTGTGGCTGCTCTCCCCCAAGGCATGTGGGAGTAAGTCCCCAGTCCTACAGGCCAGCCCTGCTGGCCCGGAGCCTTTCTGAGCAAAGAGCACGCTCCTGTGGCAGCTGCAGTGCCAAAGGCTGGCTGGGCATTCCGGGCTCTGGGCTCCTGCGGATACCAAGCCCCCAGGCTTCTCTGCACGCCTGCCCACCGCTCCTAGAGCATCCTAGGGGTGCTCTCAGCATGCGGCAGCCCCGCACACACGCAACCCCGACGACAGGGTGGCCTCAGCCTCTCTGGGGCCTCCCATCGCACTCCTGCTGGGCAGGGAGGGGTGGAAGGAGGCGGCTGCAGAAGCAGGGGCGAAGAGCTGGGCAGCTCTCGCGGGTGCAGAGGCCCGCAAATGCTGGCCGGGGAGATGGGGAAGGCTTTTCCAGAACTTTCTGCAAGCTGGCGCTCCCTCCGCCCTCGGGGTCCCCAGCGCGGAGCTGCCGGAGGAAGGCCGAAGCCGGGGCCCGGGGCTCGGCCCCAGGAGGACGCCCGGCGTCTGCGGCCCCAGAGCTGGCAGAGTCCGGGAGGGGAGGCGGCGGTGGCGGCGTCGGTCCACCCCCGGCCGCGCCCCGCACAAAGGCGGAACCCTGGGAGCGGAATGCCGCCCGCGCCCCGCGGCGGCCGCGGCCCCTGGCACCGCGCGGCCGGCGTCCCGGTCACCCGCTGGGGCTAATGAACCCGCCTTTGTGCGGCACTGTCACGCCGCGTTAGGCCCACAATGGCCCGCGATATTCTATATGAGCTTCCCCCTGGTCGGCGATTAGGCCGTGGCCCGCCAGTCATAGCAACCGGGAGGTATGCACTCTTGAGGGGCCTGCGGCGCGGGGGAGCGCGCTATTCACACGCGGCGGCGCGCGGCTCTCCCGAGGGCGTGTGAACCGCCCGCGGCCCCGCGCCTCCCCTGTGCTTAATCTTGTCCTGGTCGCTGGGACATTGTGCTCCGAGCTGGGCGCCGCGGGGCGCCGCCGGGGTCTCTCCTGGCCCCTTACACCCCCCCACCCCACCTCCCCGCCAGGCAGAGTTAATGATAAGCGGGGAGGCCCGAGCCTGGCCGCGCCCCCCCAGCCGCCTGGAACCGACACACTTTCGGACGGGGGTCAGGGGTCGCAACCTGGATTCCGGACGCCGCTTCCCCCGGGGCCTGCGTCCCCTTCGCCGCCCTCCCAAGCCCTGAGGCCTGCGGCCTGTGCCGTCCTGGGCCCCCCGACACACAGGGCGCCTACAGACCACCCCCCGGGAGCCCGGCCGGGGGAGGGGCTCTTTCAGGAGGGTCCCAGTGCAGCGGGTCCCAGTGAACTCCTCCGCAGGGCAGACCCTCAAGGGGACTGACCAAGGACGGTGGCAGGGGGCTGCAAAGGAAGGCCACTGTCTGGGGGAGGGCACAGCCCTGCTGAAAGCTTGATTGACACCAGCGAACCCCGCCCCAGAGACTCAGGGAGTCCTGCAGTAGGGATCAGGACTAGGACCCCAACTCAGCTGTCCACTGGGGTGAGGTCCAGGAGTAGACCCCCCGCTAGGGTTAGCCCATCTCTCTGCACGGGCAGTGAAACCCTCTCCCCTCATACTGCGAGGGACACCTGCTCCCTGTTGCAGAGGGACAGGCCCAGCATCTCCCCAGCACTGAGACCCCACGGTAGTGGAGGGAGTACAGCCCTGTGGCTCCAGGACTCTGAGGGAGTGGACAATGCAGGTTGGGGGTCAGGGCCTGCACTCAGTGCCCTGCCCTGCTGGGGTGCTGCGGGGAGAGGCCGCATGGATCCACATCCCTCTTCCTGCAGCTACATGCTGCCCAAAAGCCCATGGGCCTGGACGTGGGCCACGGTGGCCCCTGAGCTCCCTTAGGGGCACATCCTGGCTGGGCCTTCTTCAGGCTGGCAGTGGGTCTGTCTGCTGGGGCCCGGAGCCCTGGGACCAGAGCCCTGGGACCAGTCTTGCCTGCCCTGGGTCTTCCCCACCCCCTCACCTCCGGAACGGGGGGTGTCAAGAGGAGGTGTTGGCCTGCTCTTGGGGAAAGCAGGCCCTTCAGGTGCCTGGGGGCCTGCCTGGAGGGACAGATAGCTGCCATGCACTCCAAATTCTTCAAATGCTTTCTGCCCCATGATGCAAGTTACATCAGCCTGCTGCCTTTTGGAGCAAGGGCAGAGGGCCTTTCCTCCCAGCCTGGACTCACGCCTAGCGCCCAGCCCTGTGTTTTGCAGTGGCGGCTTCCAGAGGTCTACCCCAACGAGCCAGCCCCAAGCCCCAAGCTGGCCAGCCTCTCATGTGTGCACGTGCGCGCGTGAGCGCACGCACACACACACGTGTAAACGTCCACACACGGCTGGGCCCCTCTCCTCCCTTGGCTGGGCAGTATTAAGCTCTGTTCAAGAGGCCGCCTCAGCAGGGGTGGCCAGACACCCTGTGGACCCTGCCACAAAGCCGGGGTGACCTCTGACACGATTAGGGTTGCCCTGACCCTAATCCAATCAGATTGATTACCACAGGCGCAGCCGGGCGAGCAGGGGGTGGGGGGTGCTCCACAATGGCTTCCCAGAGCTGGATTCTCTCGGGCACCTGACAGCTCCTTCATCGAGGGCCATTCAACTCTTGGGCCACAATGAATTCCGCCATTTCTCAGCCCTGCAGTGGGCAAGGGGGACAGGGGCCCTTCTCTTCCCATTAAAGCCAAGTGGTGAGAGCCTGGGGGCTGAGACAATTTTCACCAGGCAGAAATGGGAGAAGGCTGAGGGCAGAGGGGACAGACAGGAGGGGCAGAGGCAACAGAGGGCAGAGAAAAGAGTGTGCATACAGGGAGGCGACATGGGGGTTGTGGGGGAATGGATGGGGGGAAGGGACACAGGGGAGTGGACCTGCGGGTCATGGAGTTGTAGGGGTGAGAACATGGAGGACATAGGTATAAGTGTACACCTTGCAGGAGAGGGGCCAGGACTCAGGCTTTTGAGGAATAAGGAGGTGCAGGGGAGGACAGGGGCTCTCTGAGACCATAGCCCAGAAGACAGGGGATTGTCTGCTCCCTGGGTGCCCACTCCCTAGGCCCCGGTGGGCCTGCTGTGCCCAGCAGAGAGCTCTGCTCTCCTCTCAACCCCACCAGGTATACTCGGCACCCTGCAGACTCCCACACAGGAGTCCCGGCCTCACCTCTGCACCCCTGTACCACTCCCCAGCATCCTCACTTGCAACTAGAGCAGCAGTTTGCTGGATGTGTGTTATGTCCAAGCTCTTGCTGTGTATAAAACACTCAGCGCAGCCCCAGACAGCACCATACACATGTTCTAAGAAAGAGAGAACAGCAGCTTTGGAGATCTAGCTCAGGCACCACCTCCCCTGGGAAGGCTACCTGTCTGCTTGGCACCTCTTTCTGAAGCACCAGAGCAAACTCTTGCAGTGCCCTAGCAGCCACCTTGCCTTCATGCTGGACACACCCGCTGTGCATCTGCTGTGTGTGACAGGGGACCCCAGCGGACGTGAGGGCACACTTCAGGGCCTGGTGCTTGTCCTGGGAGAGTGATGGTGAGCACAGAGTCAGGAAACTTGGAGCTGCTCCGGGGCCTGGGAATAGGGCTGAACAGAGAGAACGAGGATTGCAGGAGCTGATCCAGTTTCAGACTGTGGGGAGCAGTGAGGATGGTGCGCAGAGACAGGCAGCTCTGCATGGGCAGGGAAGTCTGTGTGCAGCAGTGAGGTTTTAGGCAGGCGGGGAGTGGATAAGTCCCCAGGAGAGTGCCCGTGGAGGGGGTGGTGGTCATGCGAAAGGGCAGAGCAGCAGGACTGGGTGCAGAGGCCAAGGGCCCTTGAAGGTCACCCTGACTGAGGAGATTATGTCTGAGCATACCTGGAGGGTTGTGAGTTGGGCTCTGAGATGATGCAGCCCAATGTATGAACATAGGGGGAAAGGACGGAGCTTGTAGCCAGGGAGGGTGAGGCTGCATCCTAGTGGGAATGATGGCTTACCCCAGCGGTCTCCAAGTCAGGTTTGTGTATCCCAGGAGGGTGCATGGAAATGGGCCAGGATCCTTGGACAACATGGGTGGTTCCAAGACACCCTCCCTTTCTCCCTGCCTGCACCCCTACACCCACCATCTCCCACTTTTCCCAGGTAGGGACACACAGGCTTCCAGGCCATGTTGATAACAACTGGGCCATGGAGCTCTGTGCAAATCAGGTCATCGCCAACTCCTTGTTTTCCACAGAGTGAAAGGAGGACCCAACCGAGACATGAGTGGACAGATTTTTAAACTTTTTGATAGTAGACTACTATGTGATTTTTGTCATATATAATTCAGAAAAAAATCAAAGAATTGAGAGTTACATCATATCAAAATTCTCTCATATCATTCATTGATATGAATGAAGACCCTGACACCTGGATCTTTAAAAGTTAAGAACTGTATACCCACTGGTAAAAGACTGAAAGCCACTCCTGAGATCAGGAGGAAATCAGGGGTGCCCATTCTGCTCACTGCCACCCAACATTGTCCCAGAGGCTCCAGCCAGGCAAGGAGCAAGAAAAAGAAAGAAAGGGTATCCAGATTGGAGGGAAGAAGGAAAACTGGTCCTGCTAGTCAACGATATGAAAATCCTATGGAATGCACAGAACATCCATCAGAACTGATAAACCTTCAGCAACATTACAGAGTATGAGCTTGACAATAGAAACCAATCATGCTTTTCTATGCACCAGCAATAAACAATCCAAAAGTGACATTAAGGAAACAATTCCACTTACAACAGCATCAAAAAAGAGTAAAATACTTGGAATAGATTTGGCAAATGAAGTATAAAGTTTGTATGCTGACAATTGCCCAATGTCATTGAAAAAAGCCTAAATACATGGAAAGACATCCCATGTTCATGGATTGGGTGGCTTAATATCATAATGGCAATATTCCCCAAGGTGATCTGCAGATTCAACACACACTAAACATGCAAGCTTTTATTTTTGCAGAAACTGATGAGCTGATCCTAAAATCCATACAGAATGGCGAGGGGTCCTGGATAGTGAAGATAGTCTTGAAAAAGCAGAACAAAGTCAGAGGACTCACACTTCCTCATTTCCAGCTGTACAGCAGAACAGGCAGAGAACAGACATGTAGACCATGGGGCAGAGTAGAGCCTAGAAGTAAGCCCACGCTTCCTTCCCTGGCTTCCAGGTGGGGTGGACCCTGCCTGACACTGCCTTCCTCCACCACCCAGCTGGCAGCCTCTTCAAGTAGGTCAGGCTTCTGTGTCCTTCCTGAAGTCCCTGACACTTCTTTTCACCTGGGGAAGCAGGAAGCCTTCAGGGGTGTCTAGGGGCCTGATGGACATGCCTCCTTAGGCCACAACACCACTGGCACAGCAGAGGACTTATATGGATGGCAACCACACCACACGAGTGTGTTCACATGTGTGCACACACACCTGTGCAGATAAATGTGTATATTCGCTCACATACACTTATGCACACATATGCATATACCACACATGTACACCCACCCACCACACAGATGCACACACACATTCATGCACACCATACCACACACACTCACAAACACACATACACACATGCAGACCCTCACATAGCTGATATACCACAGTATCCTGTGACCCTAACTCTTCCCACACATGGCAGCAGCTGTCCTTGTGGGGACTACCATGTAATTACCCCAGCTGAGTGGCAATTAGTCTCCCATTTTATAAACAGGGATGCTTACACTCCAGGAAGTCAACTGACTCACTAGTCAAGGTCACATGGTGTGATCCCCCTCCCTTCCCTACATGGCCTGTGGGCATGGATATGACCACCTTAAGTGGGGGAGCCTCAGGCACTTGAAAAAATGTAATCTGGCACTGTCAACTCTCCATGCAATGCTTGGTTTCATTCTCAGAACCCCTCCTCAGCTATCTTCCCCTCCATGCACACCAACAGTCCTAGGGGCCAGTGTCTCTTCCTGCCAGACATCTCTTGCCCCTTCCTCTGCATTCCAGAGGCAGCTGAACCAGTGAGTTCTATCCTTACTGAGTTTGTCTCCCTAGGGTACCTCGGTATGCCCTGAGGGGTGGGGTCTGGGTCCCCTACCTTAGAACCCAAGCGGGCCTTTGTAATTGCCTCCTCTAACAGAATGTGGCACTGCATGGACTCTGAGGACAGTTTGGAGAAGGTGGTGGAGTGGCATTGGCAAAATGGCCAAATGAGGAGCTCCAAGGGCCCATTCCTCCACAGAAACATGCAAAGAATGGAGCAGAAACTGTCAGAGCCCTGGAAGGGAGTTCAAGGTTTTTAGAAACCAAGCAAATGCTGAATCAAGAAAAGGTGTCTCTGACAAGTTCTAAGATCTTGGAGGCATTTTCACCTGGTCACACCACCCTTCCTGGCCTAGAGAAGTCTTGAGGTAGCAGTGTGCATTTTTCCCATGTGGGTGGATAGTTCCAGAGGGAGCAGAGTATATGTTGCTCCTCAAGAAATTTTCTGTTTGACTTGAAAAACTGATACCTACCTCAGAACTATCTCAGGATTGAACAGTGGCTAACCTAAAGTGACACTGAAAATCAAATGAGCAAGTGCTGCCAGGTAGAACAAAAAATTATAGCGGCCATGTGGAGGAAAAGTGTTGGGGAAAGTTGTTTTGTGGGGTTAAGGGTTTGAAAAGCTGCTGTGTGTATCAGGAGAGTTAAAGTCATGTTCATGCCAAGGGCAGAAAACATGCTCAGGAGAGATTGTAAGCTTCTGTCCACAGCTGATCATCAGGCCCAGTGCAGGCAGGAAGTGAAGGCTAAGGCAGGGCTGTGGGCAGACTAGCTGATGTTGGAAGCCTTCACTTCATGACACAGCCAATCTGCAAAGACTAGAGGACTTTTCTTTCTTTCCTTTGTTTCCTTTTTCCCCTTCCAAGACATTAAGGAAATTTTTGCCAAATCTTTGGCTGACCACAAGCTAAAGACAAGTCACTAAACAAACAAGCAACTACCGCCCACAGTAAGCACACTAAACTCTGAGGAGGGGAAAGATTTTGATTTCTTGCATGACCATCTTATAATGATCAAAAGGCATAGATATCAACAAAAAATTACAAGGTATACAAAGACACAAAGAAGTACAGGCCTTTCACAAAAGAAAGAAATTAACAGAAAGTAGCCCAATGAAGTGCAAATATTGGATGTACCAGACAAAGACTAAATCACCCATCCTAAATATGGTCAAAAATAATAAAAGAAACCAGGAGAACAAAGTCTCAATGAAGAGAGAATATCAGTAAAGAGATAGAAATTACAAAAAGTAGCCAAATAGAAATTGTGGTGCTGACAAGTATGATAACTGAAACAAAATATTTGATAAAGGTTCTCAACAGCAAAGCTGAGCAGCAGAAGAAAGAATTGGTGACCCTGAAGATAGTTCAACTGCAATTATGCAGTCTGAGTAGCAGAAAGAAAAAGGAATGAAGAAAAATGAACAGACCTGTGGGACACCATCAAGTGTAGCAACAAACACCACACTGTAGGTGTCCCAGGAGAGGATAGAGGAGAGAGAGTCAGAAAGAATATTTGAAGAAATAATGACCAAAAATGTTAAAATTTGATAAAGCACTTGAATCATTATTTCCAGGAAGCTCAATAAACTTCAAGTTGGATAAACATAGAGAGATCCACACTGAGACATATTTTAATTAACTCTCAAAAGACAGAGAAAGTGCTTGCTTGCTTCGGCAGCACATATACTAAAAAAAAAAAAAAAAAAAAAAAAAAGGACAGAGAAAAAGAGAATTTTTAAAACAATGAGAGATGCAATTTGTCATGTACAAAGGGTTCTGCATGATATTAGCAGACAATTTCTCATCAGAAACCAGAATCAGGTGGCAGTGGGATGATATATTCTGGGTACTGAAGGAAAACATTCTCAACCAAGAATTTTACCTTTGGACTATCCTTCCAAAATGTAACATTGACCTAGATGAAATGGATACATTCCCACACACACACACAGACAGACAGACACACACACACACACACACACACACACACATCAGAACTGACTTAAGAAGAAATAGAACATCTGAACAGACCTATAATAAGTAATGAGATCAAACAGGTAATTTAAAACCTCCAAAGAAACCAAACCTTCACTGGTGGATCCTACCAAACAATTAAAGAAGAATCAACACCAATCCTTCTCAAGCTCTTACAAAAAGTGGAAGAGCAAGAAATATTTCCTAACTCATTCTCTGAGCCAGTGTTGCCCTGATACCAAAGTGAGACAAAGACTCAACAGGGAAAGAGAACTACAAACCAATGTCCTTGGAAATATCGATGCAGAAATCCTCAACAAAATGCTTGCAAACCAAATCCTCCAGCATGTTAAAGGGATTATTGACCATGACCAATGGGGATTTATCCCAAGAATGCAAGGGTTCTTCAGTGTAGGAAAATCAACCAATAATAACACATCAAGTTAAGAGAATGAAGGAATAAAACTGCATGGGCATCTTAATTGGAGCAGAAAAAGCATTTGCTATAACCCAACATCCTTGCAGGATACAAAAATTCAACAGATGAGTTATAGAAATGAATTTCCTCAACCTGATAAAAGGCAGTTTTGGAAAACCCATAGCAACCCACTTAGTTGATAGTGAAAGACTGAAACGTTTCTCCCTAGGATCAGGAACAAGACAAGGGTGACCTCTTTCACCACTGCTACTTAACATAGTGCTGGAAGCAGTAGAACAATCAGGCAAGAAGAAGATATCAAGGGTGTACAAATTGGACAGGAAGAAGTAAAACTGTCACCATTCATAGGTGACATGATACTCTATATAGAAAACCTGAAGGAACCTACAAAAAGCCTCTCGGAGCTACCCCCAAATTAAGCAAAGTTGAAAAATACAGGATCAAAACAAAAATTATTTGTATTTTATATAGTAGCAATGAATAGTCCAAAAAAGAAAGTAAGAGAACAATTTCATTTACAATAGCATCAAGAAGGAAAAAATTACTTAGAAATGCATTAGTGAGGGAAGTACAAGACATATGCTGAAAACTAAAAAAAAAAAAAACAAAAAAACAACAACAACAAAAAAAAAACATTGCTGGAAGAAACCAAGGAGGACCTCAATAAACAGAAAGTCATCCCATGTTCATAGATTAAATGAATGTAATGCCTATAACAATCCCAAAAGCCTTTTCTTCGCCCCCAAAAGCCCTTTTCACAGACATGGAGAAATTGATTCTAAAATTCATACGGAATTACAAGGGTCCCAAATTGCCAAAACAATCTTGTAAAGGAAACCCAGAATGGAGGATTTGATTGGCACTTCCTGAGTTCAAAACATAGTATAGAGCCATCAAAATAGTGTGGAATTAGCAAAACAATGATCATATAGACAAATGACTGGCACTGAGTCAAGAAACAAATCTACACATCCACGGCCAGTTGATTTTTGACAAGGGCACTAAGACCATTCATTGGGGAAAAAATAATCTGTTCAACAACAGATGGTATTGAAATAACTGGATTTCCACATGCAAAAGAATGAAGTTGGACCCTGACCTCACACCATACACAAAAATTTATTCCCTATAAATGAAAGATTAAATGTAAAAGATTAAAGTATAAAACTCTTAGAAGAAAACATAGGTTCAAGTCTTTGTAACCCTAGATTAGGCAGTGCTTACTTTAATATGATGTTTCAATAGATAAATTGGACTCTAACAAAATTTAAAACTTTTGTGCATTCTAGGACACTGTCACGACAATGAAAAGACCACCTATATAATGGGAGAAATTATTTCCAGATCATGGATCTGATAGAAAATGCAGCATCTAGAACATATAAAGAGCTCTGACAATTCAACAACAAAAAGACAAGCACCCCAATTAAGAACTGGGCAGGGTTGCCTGGGTAACATAGTTATCTGGGCATCCATTGCCCAGGTTTTGGGTCAGGTCATGATTTCAGGGTCCTGGGATTGAGCCCAAATTGGGCTCTGTGCTCAGTGTAGAGTCTGTTTAAGATTCTATCTCCCGGGCGCCTGGGTGGCTCAGTGGGTTAAGCCGCTGCCTTCCGCTCAGGTCATGATCTCAGGGTCCTGGGATCGAGTCCCGCATCGGGCTCTCTGCTCAGCGGGGAGCCTGCTTCCCTCTCTCTCTCTCTCTGCCTGCCTCTCCATCTACTTGTGATTTCTCTCTGTCAAATAAATAAATAAAATCTTAAAAAAAAAAGATTCTATCTCCCTCTGCCTTTCCCTTCCATGTGCGCTCTCTCTCAAATGCATAAATAAATCCTTTAGAAAAAATTGGGCAAAGAATATGAATAGGTGTTTCTCCAGAGAAGACATACGGATGACCAACCAGCCCACGAAAAGATGCTCACCATTATCAGTCACAAGGGACACACGAATAAAAACCACGAGATATCCCTTCAAATCCACTGGAAGGATAAGGAAACAGGCAGAAATTACACGGTGGTGAGGATGTGGAGAAACTGGAACCCTCAAGCATTGCTTGTGGAAATGTAAGACAATGCAGCCCCTGTGGAAAACTGTGGTGTTTTCCCCAGATCTTACACAGAACAATTGCACTTCTAGGAATATATGCCAAAGGTTTGAGAACAGGTATTCAAACAGATACTTGTACAAAAATGTCCACAGCAGCTCTGTTCACAGCAGCCACAAGGTGGACATAAGCCAAATGTCTGCCAGCAACGAATGAATGCATTATAAAATGCAGTGGGTCTACACAGAGGAATACTATTCCCCCCAGGAGAAGGCAGGAGGAGCTGAAACCTGCAGCATGTGTACCAACCCTGAAACCATCCTGCTGAGAGTAAGGAGCCTTTCTCCCTCCACAGCCACCATATTGCAGAGGCCACCTTCAGGTATTCCCACTGAGTGGGAGAGAGCAGAGACCAGCCAGGCACTTGGCCATGATGCCCTCTGATTTGCAGATGTTGTGAAACCACTCTCTTTGGTGAAAATCTACTTTTTACCCCAAGTTCACCCACGCCCAACCCTCAACTTCTAGCTCTTCCTAAAGTAAAACCCTGCCCCTAGCACCCTGGGCAATTCCTGAGGTGTGCATCTACCCTCCCCTCCCCCCTGTTTTTTTTTTTTTTAATTGTATTTTCTCTGCAAGATGTCCTGAAGGTCTGGTTCCTGTGGGAAGCCTGTCCCCCTGTCCCCCCTGGAACAGCACAATTTCTCCTGGGGAAGGGGACACAGGAGGACTCTTTCCATGAAACTATAGAATTCCCAGCTCCAGGAGCCCCCCAGGATGGGTGAGCGTGGGAGATGGCCAGAGAATGAGGTCTGCACAGCTGGCGGAGATCCCCATGATGCCGTTCCCAGGCAGAGCATCAGGGACACAGCGCTGCGGACCCAGGTGGAGCGGCCCCTGATCCTGAAGGGCACTGCTTGCACCTGCAGCACCCATGTCCAGCTTGCCACCTGTCCCTGAAGGCTGGCGAGCGTGCCCACGTACCTCTGTCCAGCACAGGGCCAAAGATGGCCAGGCTGTTGTCCACAGTGGTACAATTCCAGCGGCGGCCGCGGAACTGGTGCTGACACTCCTGGATGCTGATCTTCACGCCCTCCGCCACACTGGGCATGATCTCCACATAGTTCCGGCAGAAGCGCAGCTGCTTGGGGACCAGGCCAGGGATGCTGGCACACAGGATGGGCTGAGTGCCCAGGGACGAATACTGTGGCCCGATGGCCAGTGACCTGGGGAGGAGGAGACCAGTTAGCTTGGTGGAGGGAGTGACAGTGGCCCAACAGCCTGGGCAGCAGCCAACCCATCCGGGGATGACCACAGCATGGGGATCAGGCAGCCGCCAGCCATGTCCGCACACAGGAGCAAGAGTGGAAAGCTGGTGTCCCCCGCCTCCCCCTGCAAACCCCCGCTGACTGCATTGCAGGTGCGGGAGCCGGAGATGGGGCAGAAGCCAGGGCGCAGGGTCCTCCTGAGCTCAGGCTGGAGACTGCCTGAGGGGAAGGCATGGGAGGAAACATCTCCTGTCACTGTTCCCACTCACTGCACGCACCTGTGACATTTAAATTACATGGAACAGCAAACAAGGGAGAGAAATTTGGTTTTTCAGTCCATCAGCCAAAAAGGCCACAGCTACCGAGGTGGCTGGTTAGAAATAGGACTTCCCAGTCCCTGTGGAAGTTCTCAGGGCTGCGCAGGGCGGGGTGATGGGAGGGCTCTGCGATGCATGAGGCTGGCAGTCATGCACATGTTTATGTGTCTGGAGTGACCAAACCATGTCCATTTAACTGTATGTAATTCCACCTTGATTTCAAGGAAGAGGTGCCAGGTCCTTTTGTGGACCTATAGGAAAGAGCTTCCACAACCAGATGAGTGACAAGCTGTAACTCCAGCCGGCTCCCCTGGTGATAGTGGGTCCCACTGCTGTGGACCCCCCACCTACCTCCCAGGTGACCCCAGATCCTGTCCCCTGTGGACGCCCCCACCCACTCCCCCATGGGACCCCAGATATCGCTGCCTGTGGATGCCCCCTGCCCTCTCCCCTGGGTAATGGCCCCCCAGGTTATCTCATATACAGGTTATCTCATATACAGCCGCCATGGACAAGCTCCCCTGCTCCCCCACATGACCCCAAGTCCTGCCCCTGTGGATGCCTTGTCCAGTGCCACCCGTAGCCTGTCTCCCTGGCACTCTCCTCTTCCAGCCTGGGGAGCCCATTTGTCTCCTCAGCCACGGCTGCTGGGTGTGCTGCATCCCAGGCCCTGGGCGGAGATGCAGAGCAGCCCCTGAGCCCCTGAAGAAGGTCTCCGTGTAGTCGATACTTGGTCTGGTGGCCTCCAGATGGAAGGCCTGTGTCTCCTTTGTTTGTGGGGAGAAACCAAGTCCATGCCAGCTGTGTTAGCCTCTGCTGGACCCCCAGAGGCTCTTCTGGTGGCCCTAGGAGGTTAAGCTCCTAGCGAGAAGGAGGGACAGAGGCTTCTGGGTTCTTCAGCAGCCCTGCCTCTGTGTTTTCACACAGAGGTAAGTCCTTAGGTAAGTCCTACCCGGAGTCTAACCCAGTTTCATCCAGCTGTTGTAAGAGCTGCTGGACATGGGGATTCACCGTCAGAGAAACCAGCCTACCCTCTGGACGTCCAGAGAAAGGAGATGCTATCATCCTTCTGCCCTCCTTCCCCAAAATCTTCTAGGCCAGCCTGCCTGGAGGCTCCCAGCCCAGCCCTGCAGCACTTGGAGCTTCCTCATTGCTGTTCTTCTAGAATCTGGCTCCGGTGGCTTTCCCTGCCCACCCTGCAGGCCCCGGGCCGCTACCCCACCTCCCTGCACCTTCATTCCCATCAGCGGTCTCTCCACCGACACAGGCTTCATCTCCCCATCCCCCTGCAGCCCCCTGCCCCTGGGCAGGTCACCCTCCTGGCCTTCCCTCTGCAGCAGTTCTGCCTTGCTGCAGAAGCCAGCTGGGGCGTGGGCGGTTCCCTCCTCTGTGCATGCTCTTCTGGCCAAACCCCCCAACGGCATGTGGTTCCCCACATTCCTGGGCATGCCACCACGTCCACCATCTCCTAGCCTTCCCCTCCTCCTGCTCAAGAACATCTCTTAAAAATTAAAGCCCGTCTTTCCCCGGGACTACACCGCACCTTGCAGCCAGGTGTGTGAGTCAGGCCGCCTTCCTGGAGGCAGTGGGCCTGTGTCCCTGATCATCCACGCCCTTAGACCATGCTCCTGACTTTGTGGGTCTCTCCCACACAGGCCCCAGTATCTAACCCCCAGCCCTCTGACGGTCCCCATGAGTCCCATTTGTCCACACTCTGGTGCCTTGACGAGCCGCCCCAGCCAGACCTGACCTCGTGTAGGACACCGGAGACCTCCCCACTCTCGAGCGAGTGTGTGGAAGCGTAGCCTGGGTTGGTGGGGCTGGTTCCTCCTTAACGGGGTTGTTCCCTGGCTGAATCCTTTCCTACTTGCAGACCCTGATGAGTTCTGGGTGCCAGGCCAGACCAATGCTCCCCACGTTTCCTCCACACCTGCTCCACCGTCCTGTGACTGCCGCAGTTTCCAGAAAGACCAGGTCCCCGCCTCACCCACTGGTGGGGCCTCACTTCTCTACAAAAGATCCTGTGGTCTGGGCCTTGCTCCCCTCCCCTGACCTACAGGGACAGCTCTGAGTGGAGACCACAGGGGCTGCCCTCGCACTTCTCTGTGGACCAGCAGAGCAGGAGGGTGGCAGCATGAGAGGGAGGCTGGGCCGTGGGCTACGCGTGGGTGGGGAGGTGGCAGGAGTACAAGCCCGAATCAGGGTTCTCTAACCTTGGGGGCCAGTGGGCTGAAGTGAGGCATCCGGGTTGAGCAGATGGGCCCCCCTGGGCTGGAGCACAGGGAGGGGCAGAGGGGTCCGGGGAGGCAGTGAGACAGTGTGGGGGGCAACTGGCCGCATCAACTCTCTGGGACCTGCTGTGACTCTGGCTGGAGCTCCTGCCGAGAGCCTGTACACACAGGGCAATCCCCCAGCCCCACTGTCCTTCAGAATGTCCAGAGCGCCCCGCCAGGTGAAAGGCCTTCACCCCCCAAGCTGCCCCTGTCATGGCCCCAGGAACTATGGCCTGATGCATGGGCCACATGTGGAAGGCTCTGCCCCCACCAGGCCAACACCAGGCATCTGCCTCCCCCATGAGGTCTTCCTGGAACTGAACCCTGCTAGCCTCTCCTCGGACATCCGCCCAGCACAGACCAATGCTGAGGACTCCTGGCCCAGTGCTCCAGGCAACACACCGACCCAGGCCACGTACCCTCTCCCCACACTGCATGACCAGCTGTGACCTGGAACAGGTGGCAGGAGCAGTTGGAGCGACACCCCTCTAATGAATGCAGGGACCCAGGGGGAGGGTCCCTGAGAAGCGCTAGCTGGGTGGCCTAGTGAGGGCCAGCACTGGGCAGGGTCTGGAGGTGGTGGAGTTCGGGATTCTTCTGCAGCTTCTATGGCCTTTCCAGATAAGAGTCCATGCCTGCCTCCCTCCAGGTGGCCTGGCTGGTCACTCGCCATACTCCTTTCTGCCTCCGACAGAGATAGGGCTGCCATGGCCAGTCCTGGAGGCCACACCAGGCCAGGGAGGTGACTATGGGGCCAGGCCAATGCAACTTCGAGCATCCAGAAGCCCCAGGACAGGGGCTTTGGGGGATGGCTGGTGGGGCGAGGCTGGGGCCAATGGTTCCAGTTTGCATGGGAGTATGATCTGGGTCACTCCCGTGAGCCTTCCCTGGGCTGCTTGGTCTCCTCTACTCTGTGAGCCAAGAGGCCTCATTGGGGTCCTGCAACGTGGAACTCTCCTGGCGAGCCAGCCCGCATACTCAGGGTTGTGAGACTGGGAGATGCAAGGGTAGGTGGTTGGCTGTGGGATGACCGGGCAAGGAGAGGTGGGCCCATGGATGTTCCTGGCCAGGCCCTGTGTCTGGCGGCAGGACATTCCGGGATGGCGCAGGGTTGGGGGGGGTCTCCTGTCACGGCTTCCCGGGGGCCTGGCTCCTGGGGGAATCCCTCCATGCCTCCCTCCTCTTGTCTCAGCCCCACTCCACCCCTGAGGGGACGGAGAGCTGACCCAGAAGGAAGTCCACGCATGTGATCATTTCTCTCTTGGCTGACGGTGCTTGTTGACTTGGAGACTCAAAAGGATGGGAAAGAAAGATCACGTAGTCAGTGCAGAGGGGCTGGCTCCCTGGCTCCAGACTTGTCCTGGGCGGGGGCTGGCAGGGGTGCAGGTGAGCCCAGAGCCCCACACATGCAGCAGGGAGTGCAGAGCCCGGCTTGGGGGGTCCTCAGGGTCCAGGTCACAGCAGGGAAGAGCAGGCTGGTTTTCTTCGTGGCCCCAGCCATCCACCAGGTGGGGACTTCCAGGCTCCCAGCCCCTGTTCCCAGTGCTGAGTCAGCTCCTGCGTGCCCCGCACCCCAGCACCTCCACCTGGACGGCCCTCCTCCTGGGCAGGCCCCAGCTCGCCACCACCCCACCTCCTAGAGACAGAAGCCAGGCCGTCTCAGCTGTTCCTGTCCCCACCAACCCTGGCTGGGCTCTTCTCACACCCACTCCAGTCCCGATGCCTGACCCCCCAGCCCCATGAGTGGCTTCGGAGATGTTCCTGTGTCCCAGAGCCAGGTGCCCAAAGGGGCCTGGGTGCTGCAGATCCTGCCTGAGGAGAGAGGTGAGCCGGCGGCTAGGGGGCCAATGTTGTGGGCCAGAAGAGGTCGAGGGGGCTGGTCGGGACACTGGCTGTGGCTTGGCCTCAAAGGCACAACGGAGCCAGTAAAGAAAAATTACACAAAAAGTCCAGCTGGCGCTCACCAGCCTTACCGTGGGGATCACGGATAACATACACGTATCAGGTCATCACGACATGCACCTTCACATGCTGTCACGTGTCAACAAAGCCGGGGAAAATCCAAACTGTGCACTATTCCCCCACACCCCCAGGACCCAAATTCCTAAACAGAAGGTAGATACCCCAGCCCGACAGCACTGAGAAAACCACAGTCTGCGCTCCCTCCTCCCACATCCCTATGGGAGCAAGTGGGGGTCCTTGGGGAGAGGCCAGGCTCAGGACAGGATGTCAGGGAGGGGCTCCAAGCAGAGGGGCTGCGGCTGCAAGGGCCACCTCTGGGGGATGGTGATGCACAGGCCCATCCACGGGTTTTGACAGGGATGGGAGGCATGGAGGAAGGGAAGGGTGCCATTGCCCCTGTGTCCTGAGTGCTGACTGGGCTCCAGAGTCATGTGCTGAGGAAAGGACATCACCGTAGGGACGGTCCCTGGCCTACAGCAGGTACCACCCTACAATGTGAGCCCCACAGGCTGGGGACAGGTGGAGGGCAGACAAGTCTTCCCTGGCCAAGCAGAACCAGTGGAGGCCATGGGACTGACACAGACATGCAGCAAAGAGCCAAGGAGGGAGGGCACACCATGGCTACGCAGGGTCCCAGCCTGAGACGCCAGCTCTCTGCCTTCTGTGGGTGACTGTGCCCTTGGTCGCCATTGCTCCAGCTGCTGCCCTGGGGGTGCCAACAAGGGCCATCTCTCCCTGTCCTGGGGGGCCCCAGAGCACCAAGCCTTCTCAGGACCTTCCAGGAGGGGACATGTGGTGCTGAACCCTGGGAAGGAGGCCCCACCAGGCCTGGACTCTGCCTAGCCCCAGGATGTCAGGATGTCCAGGATGTCAGGATGTCTCCCTAGTGCAGGATGACAGGACATGCTTACAGACTGGAATCCGGGTCGCCGAAGCCTATCACGCTACCACACGTGTGCCTTCCTAGCACGGCCCGTGCTGGGCGCACAAGTCAGAGTCATGGGGGCCTGCTGGACCTGAGCTGCCCAGACGTGCGAGCACAGCCCACGGTGGGCGTGAGCCGCCGGAACCCCTCCAGCGCGGCCATTAGTCGGGCAGCCTAGACCCCATTCCAGCCACTACTGGCCCTCCTGGCTGCTGCCCCAGGGATGGGCCTCCCTGCTGGGCTGAGGGTCCAGCCCCTGACCCCACGGTCCCCTGCGGCCTCTGTGCGCCCCTCCTGAGCTCCTCCTGCGCCCGGGTGATGAGCCCCACCTGCCCCCACCGCTCCTCCCCTGACCCCACCCCTCCCCGAGGCCCCGCCCTCCGACGCCACTCCTTCTGGCCTCCCCCAGCCCCCGTCACCCCTCCTCTGCCTCCCACCCCTCCCCTGCCCAACCTCCTGGTGGCGCGCCTCCCTCCGCCCCCGCGTGGCCCCCCCGTCCCCATGCCGTGTCCCCCCACCACTCCCCTCCCCTGTCTGCGGCCTGTCCCTTGTGCAGCTGGCGACTTCCCCGTCCAGGCTCCTGCCTCTGCCTACAATCTTCCCCGCCCTGCCCCGCTGTGTCACCTGTGTGGCTGTGGGCTCAGCTGGCCACTCCCTGACTGGCTCCAACCCACATGGCCTTGTGGATGGAGCCCTGGGACCTCCTGGACCGGGCATCTGGGCTCAGGTGAGGACACCCGACTGGCGTTCTTGTTGTTCATAGAGCAGTGGTCTTGTTCTCCTTCTAGGGATACCACTCCTGTTGTGGGACCCCCCTCCTAACACTGTCGCTGTGGGGGTCAGGGTGCTGTACACAACTCTAGGACCACAAACGTGGGTCTGTGACAAGTCCCTGGTGTGTCCTGCGGCCAGCACCAGTAACCCCAAGCTCCACAAGTCTCCCAGGCCCCATATAGCCCCAGGTCCATTACTGACAGGTCTTGGGGGTCAGTGTGAGTGGGCGGCCTGCGCCTGCCCCTGGCCGGCTGCATTAGGACCCTTTGTGTCCCATGACCCCACTGACACCCCCAGAGTCCCTCAGAGGAGGCCGGAAGGGTGATGCTGCATGGGGGCTGCTCGCTCCCAGGCCCCATGGAGGCGGATGCAGAGCCTCCTGCCCTATACCGGCAGGGAGGTCACTGGACGGTGTCCCAGCGCAGACCAGGCCTCACAAACCCTTCGGAGCCCACACTGAGCTTCGGGTCCATCCCGCCGGCGCCCCCTCTGCCTCACAGGCTTCCCAGGTGTCCCACAGTCCCAGAGAGGGATGGGAGGCCCTGGCTTTGGGCCACTCCCTCGAGGGGATGTGGGACTGGGGCTTGTAGCCATCATCCATCTGTCTGGGTCATGGTGAGGTCTGACCCTTCTCGATGGCTGTAGGGAGAGCATGGCAGGGCCTGTAGTCCCTAGGGCAGGGGTCCTGCAGGTCTGGGGAAGCAGGCCCGCCCCACCCTTGCTGCACCCACTTCCTAACCCTGCACCTGGCGTGGTGACTCAGCCGGTGAGGAATCCAGTGCACTTCTCCACAGAGCAGAGTACTGTCCCAGAAGGTGCTTGCACTGGCATCCTCCGCCCACGCTGGGCTGGACGCCTCGCCGGGCACCCCGCAAGCCCAGAGCACACTAGCCCTCCAGACATACCCCCCCCATCGCCCTCTGAGCCCCAGCCCCAGAGTCCCAGCCCAGAGAGACCCAAGAGTCCACACAGCAGGGTGGCCCACATCTGGAGCTGGGGCTGTGGTCTCGCCTGGGGCCTGGGAGAAGGCCCGACGTGCTGACCACTTGCAGCCGGGAGGCGAGGCAGGCAGGATCCACCTCTGTGCATGGCACTGCTGTCACCCCAGGATATGTGTGGGGGATGCAGGTCATCATCTTCCACCCGGAGCGTGCACATCCTCAGCCCGGAGAGTGGTCCCGACTCCAGCCCCAGCCTGTGGCTGCATCCATGTAAGCCACACCCACCGCCTGCTGGTTCTAATGGTTTTCTCCCTCCCCGGGAGCACCCTGCAGGCGCAAGGTCAGGCAGAGTGCCAGGCCATCTCACTCAAGGTGGAGTGGAGGTGCCAGCTGAAACATGCAAGGGAAGGAGGTGCCCAGGACCCAGGCTGGTAGCCATCATCACCGGGGCTTCACCGTGACTGTGCGGTGAAGGGCTGGAGGTGGCCCTCTGGCCTGGCTCCTGGGCACAGAGCCGCAGATGGAGGGGACACCTGGGCACTGTTCCCCCAGGTCTCAACGAGGCGGCTGGCTCTTAGGTGTCTGTGGACCTGGTTCAGTTTCCGTGGCAGCAATTCTCAGAAGGTGTGGGGCTCCCGTGGGATGTGGGCACCGCTCTGCCCTCCCCGTGGCCACACCGGGGCTACTTCTGGCTGTTCTCACAGGAAGAGGGGTTCTGTGGGTAGAACCTTGGCTGGCAGGGGCAGGTGGGCAGGGGGCTGGGCCGAGGGCCTGCTCCACTTGGTGCCTGGCACCCACAGCCCTGCCAGCTGCCTGCTCTAGGCCCCAGAGAAGCTTGCCCCCTCTTCCTGTGTGTCCTCTTACTCTTGGGCCACGAGGTGCTACACCCATGGGGCAAGACCCCCATCTTGTCCTTCAGGGACACAGAGTGGGCACAGAGCTGCACGCAGGCCCCAGGGGAGCAGGGAGGTCAGGGTCCACCCACCTCCCGGGGTCTTGGCAGAGGAGGGCCCAGGCTGGTCCCCCTTGGGGACAAGGTCTGAGGTCTCACGGTGACATGGGGCTCCCGTCCCCAGACCGAAGCCCTGAGTGCGGGGCTGGCTGGTGGTCCTGTGGGTAGAGGGTTGCCCAGCAGGATGGGCGGACTCTGTCCTTCCAGACAGGGGCCGAGGGCTCCAGCAAGGGTGCCAACCTGCCTGCTCCCCACCCTCCCAGGGCTCTTTCTCTCTCCAGCCTCTGATGGGGGACCCACAGGGAGGGCCCGGGCCTTCAGGCTCCTACCCCTGGCGGCCTGAAACAACCCTCCTGGGATCTGGTGCACCCTGGGCCCCAGAGGGCATGTGCTGGCCCCCCACCCCACCCCCCCACAGCCCCCTTACGCCTGTGCTGCCCCACCGGCTGAGCTGGGATTACTGACACATACTTCAAGCGAGTCCTGGCAGGTGGGCAGAGGCTCCTGTGCCCGCGGCCATGCATTTGCCCGGTTCCCTGGGCGGCAGCGGCACGTTTCGTTTGGGAAGGAATGTGGACGCGCCAAAGCGCGAGACACCTCCAGGGTGTCAGCTGGGGAAGCTGGGAGGGAAACCAAGGCTCTGCTGCCCCACGTGTCGTGGGGACCTGGCCCCGGACCGGGGAGCTTAGCCCGGGGAGCAGGCATGCTCCGCTGTGTCCTCCTGTCCCTCCTGCCAGGCTCTGTGTTTCACAGGAGAGACACCATCATTCATTCCTCACTCACTCCTTCCTCACTCATTCCTTTGCTGGGGGCGGGGTCTTGCTGAGCAGCTGCAGGGCTGACAGGAGGACCAGGGGTCTGACAGACCCCTCATGGGATGTAGGCACCAGCCTCCTCCTGGGTCTGCAAAGGGAGGGTCAGGGCCTGGGGCCTCTGCAGCCTGTGCCTTCTTGGGGCTCCGCTTCTGCCTCCGGCCATGACGGGGTACTCACCACCTCTCAGCACCATGTGGGTTTCCTGTCACCTTCAGGAACCCGACCCAGAGCCCACATCTGCCTCCCGAGTCTTCTCGGTCCTTCTACTGAGCTTACAAGGGGCAGATGCAAACTCTCCATGTGGCTAGCCCGTGGAGGGTTGGTGGTCTGCGGGGAGGTCCCTGCTCAGGCCGGCTGGCTGACGTAAAGGTGTGTCTTGACCTCACAACATGGGTTTCGGGGTTTATAGGTTCCCAATCCAGTATGACAAAGTATGTAAAGAGGTTACACGACAAAACACAGAACACCACGTCACACCCAAGCGTTCCCTGTCTTCTGCTTCTATTCCTATTTCTTCATGGACAACGGTCCCAGGACGGCTCTGCTTTCCCATGCTGGGACTGGGACAGGGCACCTGCCGCAGTGCAGGCCTAGTCTGCACGCAGGACCCACCATAGGAAGTGTGGCTTTATAGCCCTTTGCTAAGGGAGACTGTTTCTTCCCCGATTGTGTTAGCTGCCTGGTCCTCCCGCCTGCCACAAAGGACTCTAGCAGGGTTGTGCAGATGCCACAGAAAATCATCTTACGAATGAGCGAGTCCAGTGAGAAGCAGGGACCCAGGGGGCTGGGAGACATGGTCTTGAGAGTGTGGGCAGCCAGGCCAGGGGGACCCGGAGGGGTGGGGGAGACAGGTGCGCTGTGATCTTGAGGGACAAAGATGAAGCCTGCCTGCCTGGTGGTTCTGGGAAGCCGGTGTTCTGACCATGTCCCTGATACAAGAGTGGCCATGGGTTGCTCTGTGGGGGGACGTGGCTGCTAGGATCCAGAGCTCTGCCAGCACCAGAAGGGTAACCTGCAGTCTGAAGTCCTCTGGTCCTGTGACCTAACTGCTGTCCCCACCAGCCTCTGGGATGCAGAGAGACACAGGGAGACAGAGACATGGAGACAGAGACAGGCACAGACAGGCAGGCAGAGGGAGCGGGGCTGCCCTGAGGAGGGGCATAGGGGTGCAGACTCACTGAGGGCAGGGCAGCTGGGCAGGGGTGGGGTGGGGAGTCTCATGCATGGGCCCCTGCTCTCTGAGAAGATCAGGTCAGAGTTACCTGACACAGGTAAGCCCTCACCACAGCAGCTCTCCCTTCCCCCTCACTCCCTTGGGGCTGGGGCCACAAGGGCACACCCCCACCCCGAGAACTCGAGGTGCATATGCACCCCACAAACAGTGGGGGGCAGTGGGGTGGCACGGTTTGGGGGAGGGCCAGGCAGAGAGGAGGTTCTGGGAGGTGGGAGCAAGTAGGGCCTGGGGCCAGGCCCTGTCTCTTAGCTGGGAGTCCTCCACTAGTGAGGACCTATGCAGAAGGTGGTAGGGAGGGCAAGAACAGGAAGCAGTGCATGGGGAGCACGGCCCAGGCTGCGGATCTGACCTGGGGTGACCTTGCAGGGGTAGGTCTTGGGTCAGCCCAGGCAACATCTACACTCTGTGCTGGGGAGCCTGGAGTCCGGCTGCGACTGGCAAGGGGACAGGCAGCTGTAAGTCCAGAGCAGTGAGGGTGGACTTACACTCTGGACAGTATAAGTCCAGAGCAGCAGAGGAGATGAGGGCCAGAAGGGGCAGGAAAAGGTAGGAATGGGGCAGAGCTGCCGGGTGGGGGGAGCAAGGGAGGGTGGGCAGGACAGAAGCCAGCTTGGCCTGCAGGGCCCAGGCAAGGCCCAGGGGGTTACTAGGTGCTCTCAGTCCAGACTCAGACACAGAAGGAGGGGCTCAGACCATGCTACAGGAGCCCTGGAGCCTACTGGGTTCTGTTCCCAGTGCTCAGTGTGTCCCCTTGACCCTGCTGCCATCCTGTGTTCCCAGGGGCCTTCCTGCGTGGCCTGCCTTCCTGGGGGACAGGGGAGGGACCCACCACACGCCTATCTGTGGCCTCTCTGGTCCCTTCTCTGGGGACCCCCTCATATGCTGCAGGAGGGGCCCCCAAGTTTCACTGTCTACACAGGGGTCTTGGGACTGTGTGTATATCTCTCTGAGGGTTGGCTGGGACCTGCCCTGGCAGGGGGAGGGACGTTTCCCTAGGCAAAGGGAGCGGGGAGCAGGGGAGCAGGGGAGCGGGTGGCCCTTGGAATTCCCGAGGGGCAGCTGCCAGCAGCGCCAACCCCTCCCCCTGCCCCCTCCCACTGGGAGACACACCAACTTCAAGAGCCTAATTACTCCTGATTTGGGCTGTTTCCTCACTGTTGCCAGCGGTGCTCCCGCAGGTGAAAAGGCCCCCGTTACTTTCACTTTTATATGCAAGGTGTGGGGAGAAGGCCCCCCCCCCCCAGCTTTGTCTGGGGAAGGGAGGATGAAACAGAACAGCCAATTAGGGAGGCTGGGTGTGAAGGTGAGAAGTTATAAAGAGAGGGTCCCTGGCCCCAAGGGGGAAAGGGAGGGCAGTGGAAGGAGGAGCAGCGGTGGGAGGCTCCGCCAGGTAGGGCTTGAGGATGGAGAGGCCTTCCCCTGCTAGGAAACAGGTAGGCTTCTCTGTGAGCCCTCCTGTGTACTCTGCCTGCATGAGCTGTGGGAACATGGCTCCTTTCCATCCAGCTGGTCTGCGGCACGGAGGAGGGCAAACCGCCCTCCCCAGTGGGCCCTGAGGTCCTGTCTGCTAGACACCGTTCCCGAAGGAAACAGAATCACTGAGTGGGGGTTCCATGGCACCCCTTCTCCATGGGGCCAAGGGGCTGCTCTAGACTCTTACTTGGGTGGATTGCAGAGCCGAAGGGCCCTTCCCAACGGACCTGGAAAACGAGGAGTTACCTCCGAGCATGTGCGGGTCTGTTCACAGGGACACAAGTGGCCCAGGTGCATACCTGTGTGTGTCGGGGGAGGTCAAGGCCAGGGAGCCTCAGGGCCAACAGGACAGAGATCCCGAGGTCTGGCGTAGCCAGGAGGCTGGGGGCAGGGCCCTTCCTTTCGGGAGCAGCGCGGGGGCGAAGGGCGCTTCCTCTTGCGCCCAGGAACGCGGCGGCGGCGGCGGGTTCTAATTAGAAGCCTGCGCGGAAGCCGGCGGCCGCTGCGCTCTCTCGGACATGCCTCCCGGCTCCCCGCGACCGGCCGGGCGGGCGTCAGTGTCCTCGCGGCCGCAGGCACTGGGGCCCTGCCCGCGCCCCAAGGCGACAGGGCGCTGCAGGTGCGGCGCGCGCCGGTCCGGGCGGCCGGGGTCCCCGAGGTGCGGCCCAACCGCCTCTCCAGGTCCCTGGACCAGCCCCGGCCTCCCCTCCCTCCCCGCCCCGCCTGGCTGCGCCTGGACCTGCGTCCCCACCCGGGCGCCCATGCTCCTGAACCATGTCGACGAGAAAAATTATTATCGGATTAGATGTACTTCAGCTCGCTCGGTTCTCCCCCCCCCCCTTCCCCTCGGCGTAATTATTATGATTCCCGGCAAGCCGTCGTAGAAGGTTCCTGTGTGTGCGTGTACGCGCGCGCGCCCCCGGGTCTTCTGGCTGCATCCCCCCTGGCTATGTTGGTCAGATCGTGGGCTTCTCAGAGCGCAACCCCGCACACCGACTCCCCCGCTTCCCCCCGTCCCCCAGCCGGGTGACCTTCGCCGGTGGGGGCTCGGTCACATTAGACACCCTGACTGCCCCCCACTCTCCCAGCCCCCTGATATTTGTGTAGTGGCCCCGCGGGCGCCTCCCTTCGATTTATCTGCGTTCCCATCGTCAGATTTCCAAGGGTCTCACTGAAGCGGGCCTCCTCTTCGGAGAGGAGGCAGCCCCCATTCTTCTCAAACGTGGGCCTCACCCAAGAACCTTCGAACTGGATGCCTTGTCTCTGTTCCGCGGCAGTCCCCCTTTGCCTCCCGCTGCAGAGAGGGGCCTCGGAGAGGGCTCCCCCGACACCCACCCACACGAAGTCAGCCCCAGAGGCGGCAGGGACTTGGGGCGGCGGGTCCCGCTGTCCTTACATAACTGCGCTGCCCCAAGCTGTTTGGTCTTGTCTCACCGACTTTGTTTTAAGGTGTGCGTGTGCGTAACATACGGTACTCAAGGAACGTCTCCCTCTCCCCCGAGCTGCACCCGCTGGCCCTCCCCCGCGTCCTTTGGCCCTAGGCACCCTGGCCCTTGGTGCCATCTGTGCGTACCCTGTTCTTACCTCTCCCCAGCCGCTGCGCCCCTTCAGACGCCGGGGGGAACCTCTAGGCCCGGGACACCAATGTCCCCGGAAGCTCCGACACCCGCGTCCCAGCCCTGGCCCCAACAGGTCGAAAGTGGCCGCCAAGGAAAACAGCCTGCCCGCGCCCCCGGAGCCGAAGGGGCAGGGCGCGGGCTCCGGGCCACCATGGGGCCCTGCCCGAGGGGACGGAGGCTGGGGGCCTCTCGGAGCGAGACCAAGGCGAACGCGAGGGAGACTCACCACCAGATCGGGTAGCTGCCCAGCGCCTGCTCCAGGCCGTAGAGGAATAAGAAGTATCCGAGCAGGGCCATCGCCGGGCGGGAGAGCGCCGAGGGCCGGGAGTCCGCCCCGAGAGCACGGACGCCGGGGCGGGCCGGGCCCTGGGAGTGGGCAGGCGGCGGCGCTGGGCCCTCCTGCAGCCGCGAGGTGCGCGGGGTGCGCGGGTGTGCGCCGGTGCGCGGGCTCCGAGGGC